>NC_054550.1:37600948-37665948 GCF_017654505.1 Polyodon spathula
CATACGGTCTTCACTCCCAGCTCACTCACACAGTCTTCACTCCCAGCTTCCTGACAGCTCACTCACACAGTCTTCACTCCCAGCTCACTCCCAGCTCACTCACACAGTCTTCACTCCCAGCTCACTCACACGGTCTTCACTCCCAGCTTCCTGACAGCTCACTCCCAGCTCACTCACACGGTCTTCACTCCCAGCTCACTCCCAGCTCACTCACACGGTCTTCACTCCCAGCTCACTCCCAGCTCACTCACACGGTCTTCACTCCCAGCTCACTCCCAGCTCACTCACACGGTCTTCACTCCCAGCTCACTCCCAGCTCACTCACACGGTCTTCACTGTCAGTTCACTCACATGGTCTTCACTCCCAGCTCACTCCCAGCTCACTCACACGGTCTTCACTCCCAGCTCACTCCCAGCTCACTCCCAGCTCACTCACACGGTCTTCACTGTCAGTTCACTCGCACGGTTTTCACTGCCAGCTTCCTGACAGCTCACTTTCTGCAATGTGTTTATAGATATTAAGAAATGGCATGCATGTGTGGATTGCAGAACCCTAACTAAGAGCTGCCCCCTTCGGGACTCTCTTACAAAGACAGGCTGCATCTCACAAGGTGGATGTATGCCAGTAAGCATGCCAGTAGGACTACTCTCCTGATGTAGCCCTATTAATGCAATGCTATTAAACTGGACCCCAAACAGTGATGGGGGACTCAATCAGGAAAATAACGTTATATTTTCTGTATATATTATATACAGAAATTGAGCTGGGAGTGAAGACCGTGTGAGTGAGCTGGGAGTGAGCTGGAGAGAGAGAGATATTATATTTTCTGATTGAATCTACATCTCAGTTTAATTGCAAAACTGGCAACTACTAAACCAGCTGAAACCTGACCAGCTACTGTGCATGCATTTGGTATTTGCTTTAGGGTGTGTGGTAGATTCCGACATCTTTTACAATCAGTCCCTCAGATTTTAAGAAATCTGCACATGATATTGTCACTGATGAGAGAATGGTCTTAGAATACTGTCTAACAAATACAAAGGATGGTCACATGAGAATGCAGGTGTCTTCAGACTGTGAAGAGCAGTGAAGTTTATAGAAACCGGCTTGCACACTCGGTTTACTCACAGATTCATAACTTTCCTGCCTTGCAGACAATTACTTTCATGGAAATTAACAAAACAGTCAAAAGTTACGAATTTGATTTAGAAGGGAAATGTGTTGTAAATATATTATACTTCAATAGTCTTTGTTAATGGCATGTAATGCAACAGTATCCTAGTGGCATAACATTAGCATTATAGGGATTCTGCATTACAATGTTAGTGTGTCAGAAACGGTACATTTAAAAAAGATCTCAGACAAAACTGTGGCGTCGTACAGCATGTGTAATAAAAGCCACTCGTTGCTGTTTTATTAGCTCACTGTAATCTAACATGTTAAAAAGCATGTAGCATTTGACATATAACTTAAAAAAAGAAATCCAAGTCATAAAAATAAGGTCAGTTACCAGTCAAAACACACACTTGAGACTTGAGGTGATCAGACAATCTCACATTCACACACAAAGTAAAGTTTCAGGAAGGCTGTCTTTTAGAACACAGAAAGGACGTTGTAGGTACCTGACAGACAGAGCCTCACACTTTTTACTTCTTTATAAACTACTTCTTTTCAAATAAAAAACTCCCCATTCGTGTTGAAATGACTTGCTGTCCCACAGGCGGAAATTGTAGCATTTTTTTCCCACTTTCAATCCATTTCAGAGCTGGGACATCACGGCATTGGCTTTGATTTCTTAATCACCGTTGCAAATTAAAAATGGCTTTACGTTTATCAGGGTAAGAAGCATCTGTGAAAGACAGGTTTCCAGAAAAGAAGGTGAGGAGAACTATTCTTCAACAAAATAAAGTTCAAACAAGCGATTCTGAACCACTTTCCAGATAATGCAATTCCCACTCTTTTGGTCATGCAGAATCTCATTGCTGATAATTAGGGTTGCCAACAGCCTCCTATTATGAGGGACCCTCCTGATTACCATGACAAATCTCCCTGTCCCTAACTGAATAAATAAGGGTTCATAATGCAGCGCTGAATCTGCTGTGTGGAGTTCGCTCAGCAGCAAACAGGTTATGCAGCTGGGAGACCAGGCATTTATTATGTTCAATAATACCAAATTCCATGGACAGCGACACAATCCAACGAAAACCAAACGGAAAGGAAACTCTAAGCTACAGAGAGACCAGCTCCACAGCGATTTCATTACCACATGGGGCTGTGCTGAGAATGCCAGTGTGAACCAGTGTATCACACCTTGCATGCTGAATGTGTCTGGCCAGCACCCAGCGCCCCCACATTGTACCCAGGAGCATTACTGCTCTCGAGTGAGTTAGTTAAGGGCAGGAGCGAGAGGAGCAGTCCTTGCACTGGGGTGATGTTAGCTCTGGTGCTTTATTTTGCTCAATAAGATGAAAGGGCTACTAGATTATATCTCTACACACACTGATCTGAACACACGTGGTCCTTCAAGATGTTATAGCTGGAGGTGTATGTTTAGGGTGAGAAAAAAAAAAAGGGTTAGGAACTTAGAGGAAATGATAAACATTTCTTCAACATGGGCAAAGTATATTTCTGTATATTTATTTGTTGTTTATTTTTTCATCATTATCTACAGAATAATCTTGCTGTAGTTCTCAACCAAAACAAAAACATTCATATTTATTCTGTTATAGCCAGGTCTTGGTTTGGATAAGCGAGGTAGTTTAGTTTGATAGACAAAAAAAAAAAAAAAAAAAAAAAGTTTATAAACTGATCTGTAAATCTATTTTGAAATATAGTTTGAGATTCTAAAAATGAAATCAAAATACCCCAAGACGTGCAAACAGTATCGTGTTCGCTGTCTCCAGAACGTTGGCCTCTTTGCCAACTGCTATTTGACACCATGAGGCAGACATCACTTGATACAATCCGCTTACCAGATGGAGCTCCTCAACGGAGTTCCGAAATTCAGCTGCAAATTTACTGGGCGTGCGTCATTCCGTTTAATTGACAGCAGTGAAAACGCCTTTATCATACAGGTCAGTGCGATATAAAAAATACTGTTTAATGAGTAAAGAAAAAATATATGTAATCTGTGAGTTTCTCCAGGCTTTTTAAAAAGGTAGGAATGTAAACTGATTTAAGTGCTGAGGATTATTATTATTATTATTATTATTATTATTATTATTATTATTTAAGAATTATTATTAAGAATTATTTACTAATAATTTTAATACATGAGTATTATTAATTATCCTAAGTACATACATAAAATAAACCGTCAAGTTATTTGGTGTTCAATGGTTTATCAAATGGACAAATAGTTTATTATTATTATTATTATTATTATTATTATTATTATTATTATTATTTCATTTTATAATACTTTTGAATTCTCCACGCTGTTTGTTTATTTTTTTTAATATCCACCTCACACATGAATAAGCTATTGGCTGCTGCTCTGGCATATTTACGGTGTGACTAAGAAATATACAGATACTTCAAAATAATGAATAAGAGCCGATCTGTTTTTGAGACACTGAAGCACTGCACGCTAAACACGGATGCTCGCCTGAGCGTACCTGCACTGAGACTCGCGTTAGAGCCGCCGTAGAGCCGCCGTAGAGCCGCGCTAGAGCCGCGCTAGAGCCGCTCTCCCCTACCCAACAGCGGAAGCCGGGTCTGTGACAGATGAAAAAACCAATGAGAGTGGCTATAGTTGCCAAAAAATGGGAAGGTAGCCAATGGGGAGCGGGAAAGGGCTGGCCCGAAAGGACGACTCGGGTTAGGTTGATTGACTGGCTCGGCTGCATTTAATGCCAGTGTGTGCGCGGAGCCTGCAGCTTGTGTGCCAGGGCTGAAAGTTCAAATCTCTTTCAATGCAGACAATTTAGATAAAACACTAACTCCGGAGATGACCGTGTGGAATCTGCATTGAAAGTGTGCCTACGCGCGTGTGATAAACATCAAGATCTTAAAAAATAAATAAATAGGGAAGTGGATTTATATGTATATAGCCTAGCTTTATTTCAAATTTGAACAATAATAAAAATGCCTGCGATGCTAGAAGTCTCCGGGAAACGAAGAGCACGGAACGCCGCATCCAACAGCACTAATAAAAGTTTTGCGGCGAACGGGAGCAGCAGCCACTCGTGGGAGGAAGGGAGCTGCGGCTCTTGCTCCAGCGATGAGGAGCACGGTGGGTATATTATCAGCACAGCCGCGGTGCTGCTGGCTAGCCTCGGCTCGCACAACTTTTCTTCTTGTCGGCTCACAACGCTGCGTTATTTACTCAGGTGGCGGAGGAATGCGGGTCGGAGCTCAGTACCAAGCCGTGGTCCCAGATTACGACGCCGGTAAGTTATTATTCGTCTTTTTACTTCAACAGGAACAGTGTGTTGAAAGAATAAGTCCTGTGAATGAGGGTAGCCTCAAACTGCCCTGGTGGTACTGTCATCCAGTACGAAACGATGTTGTTTTAACATTAAAAATAACGTAACCAGCTTCATTATAACCGGTATATGGTCACAAAAACACTGTAATGGGCAAGTTAATTAAATAATTGTTATCAATAATGCGAAAAGGAATGCTCAACTTTGTTGTTCTCGCCCTGCTGTTCAACGCGAGAACAGCACCAGCAAAACGTGCCTTTTTTCGGTTTAAATAAATCCATCCTGACCCTAATTCCACCAGCTCGGTAACCTTTAGCTGGCGTTGTGCGCTCTGCTTTTTGCTGTGTGTGTGTATTTGCTGTGTGTGTTTTTGCTGTGTGTGTGTGTTTTTGCTGTGTGTGTGTATTTTCGCTCTGTGTGTGTTTTTGCTGTGTGTGTGTATTTTCGCTCTGTGTGTGTATTTTCGCTCTGTGTGTGTGTTTTTGCTGTGTGTGTGTATTTTCGCTCTGTGTGTGTGTTTTTGCTGTGTGTGTGTATTTTCGCTCTGTGTGTGTGTTTTTGGTTACCGAATCAAGACAGCCATCTCTTCCCATATTGCTTTCTTTGATCAGGTGTGGTTGTGTAGTTTCACATTCAACAAAGCATTGGGCTAACGACTTGAGACCCGGAATCTGTCAATATGCCATAAACTAGGCAACAGTAACAGCAATTCCTGAAACTATATATACATCCATCGCCTGTGAGCTCGTTTCGATCGGCACACGAGTCCCACAGCCTGCCAGCACGATCAATTACAGCACAGTAAATACAAGCGAGTTCAGAGTCGCCCAGATATTCTGTGCGAGTGCTTTAGTTTTTGTCAGCACAGACCAGGGGCCGAGGACATGTTTGGGAACACTTGGAGACAACGTAGACGAGTTAAATAATAAACGCTTTGGCTCAGAATCGACAAGAAGCAAATGTGCATTTTACTATATAAATACCAACACGATAAACGACAGTATCTCTACAATTTTCATTTAAAATAAGTTAGGCCCATGGCAAAATCAGCCCAGCCACTGCTGGTGATGACTAGACCCGTGTTAACGCGTTTGTGGCACAGTTGCTTTTTAAATGTAATATCAGTCATGATTGTATCAGTTACGAAGTCTTCTGTGTAAAATCGATATCGTCTCTACGCGTGACTAGAATAGAAATCAGTTTCTACAGACTGCAGAATTAAACGCACATTGGTCTTTTTCTCAATAACATTTGGAATTTGTGACTCC
The DNA here is from genome assembly GCF_017654505.1 of Polyodon spathula. Classification (NCBI taxonomy): domain Eukaryota; kingdom Metazoa; phylum Chordata; class Actinopteri; order Acipenseriformes; family Polyodontidae; genus Polyodon; species Polyodon spathula. The sequence goes on from NC_054550.1 coordinate 37,606,645, forward strand.
TTGAAATGCCCTTTGTTCTGGTAAGGCAGTGTGTGTTACTGTGGCGCTCTGTGTTTCTTACAAATCTAAACGGTGCAAAATGTAATTTGCGACGTTTACAAAACCCACGTAGTAAGTAAACCCGCCGTCACAGTGCCACCCAAGCCTAAAGAAAGATTTCACCCAATTGAGTGACGTATTGTGACCTGCCATATGTCTCATACTATAACCAATTCTGGTGTAAAACTGGCTAAATTGCGATGCAGGAGTCGTGATTTAAAAGTTGTTTGATAGTACAGGAACTATGTGTGTGTGCTGGTTTTGTGGTGTTATCTTGCAGATGTGTGGAAGAGTAGCAGTTTGAGAACCGAAACAATGTAACTTGAGTGCCCTATTGCTTCTGTTTTCATTTGTGCATATGAAATCAAACCACTAACTGAAAGTCTTGGAAAACTGAAACTTGTTTTATTGATTACTTTAATAGGACACACTTGCAGTTTATTTAAAAAGAAATAGGAAAAGGAACACAGCCACAAATTGTAAAATGCAGTAGACTTTTAAGATGCCTATTTAAAGCACAGTGGTCTAACATTCACAGGAGTGCCTATTGTTTCTATATCACTGGTTACTGACAGCACATGTAAATGGTCACACCCTGAGGTCCACACGGTGCTTCTGTATTCACCTCGGTGCATCACAGCACCCTGGGCTCTGGCACAGTGCTTTGTGTTTGATCTCTGATGAGTTTACTGTTTATTTAATGTACTATGCCCTGTATTTAATGTATTATGCATTGTTCCTCACCATCTTGTAAAGCACTTTGTGATGGTGGGCCACTGTGAAAGGTACTGTATAAAAATGGATTGCTTGATGAATGCTCTATGCATTTGCAAACTGTAGTTGAGATAAGGAATGAGATTGGTTTAGACGGCCTTTCTTCTCATTGATGATTAATTTTTATGGGTTTCTGTAGTCAGTCAGGATACAGGTACATGCTAGCAGTCCTCTTACCACCTGGCTTTGGTCCTGTGAGGGGGTGAAGTGCTTTTAGCAGGGTCCCGAGCTTACTGGATTTAAAGTAAACTTCATGTGCAAAAGAGTTCTGCTCTGTGAGCAACCCAAGTAGGGTTGGGGTCAATTCTAATTCCATTTCCTTCGAAGTGATTGCAATTGATATTTTAGATATTTCATTGTTCGACTGCTTTCATTTGCACCCAAGCAGATTCTCAATACTTGCACCCTTTTTTGTGCTGGATATACAATTCATACCGAAGTGATCAAAGCAAGTGGCAGACACAGTTCTCAACATTGTGAAGGTGTTACTGGCTGGCAGTGTTTGGTGTGCTCTTATCAGCCTCTCTTTTTCAAGGGGCTCGCTCGTCTGTGCAGTGTGATCCTGCAGCGTGTGTTAAAACAATGCCAGCTTCAGGATTAGACCGCTGTTTGAGACTATGGCCGTTCGTCACCCACAGTTTGCAATAATGGAGGCGGGCGTGGCTTTCGGAGGGAGTAGTCCTGGTTCCAGGAATCATTAAGCTTGATGTATCGGGATGCGTGGAGAATGGACAGATATTTTCATTCTGATGAAGGATGATGATTTGTGCCAAGATTGCTGCTGGTCCTCAACGTTGCCTCTCTGTCTCCTGGTTCCTTGACAAGGTGTACAGCGCTGGTGAAGTGCTTGCTGACCTGCAGTTCGTTCCAGACAGTGCATGCGCCTGTTTAAAGGGGCACACAGAGGAGCAGGGAAAAGGGAGCCGTGCGTGTGCCTCGCACTGCTGATATTTCCAGCCTCAGAGCCACGTCAACAGCACAAGAGGAAATGGAGCTTTCCTTCCAGTGAAGTGTCAAAGTGGGGGTTGAGAGGAGATATAGGCTGGAAACAGATCTTTATTATAAGAAGAAAAGTTCTTGATGAAACGGCTGTGGATATCTCTGTGGATTTAGCTGCTATGGTAACTCTGTTCAATCCTTCTCCTCGTATATTTTGACAGTCCATGGATGACATCCTGCTTTTGCAATTAAGAGTTAAAAGTAGTGAATTTCACAATGAGTTTCTCTGAGGGGGCGGGTCCTCACTGGTTTGACAGCAGCTCTTTGCAGATATTAGGTGGTCCCCTCCTTCGTGTTGGTCCACACCGCTACATGCTCCTCCTGTTGGACTGGGAGCACTGGGCACTCCTGTCCTTCCACACCTGCATGAAGAAAATGGCTGCCCCCCCATTCCCTCATAGTCTGAAGAAAACTCATTAGAAACAGGGCAGGTTAGCAGCTTTATCCTGCGTGGTTTGACACCTCACCCATCTGTCCATAGTGGAAGGAGCCAGCTGTCCAAACCCATGAAGCTTAACCCTATGTTTTATATCCAGCTTGCTGAAAACTGTTGCTTGATCATCGCCAGTTAAATTGTATCAGTTTCCTCTTCCTTTACCTATATGGAGTCAAACACGTCTGGCTATCTCCTGAGAGCAATGGGTGTGAATCTTGGGATACATGCCAAGCACTGTGTTACCAGGCGTGGTTCAGTAACATGAAACGACTGGGAGACAGGGAGGAGCCATTGGTGTCTTTACAATTATTATCTAAACCCACAGCACTGATGTTCCTGTTGGAATACACAGAAACCAAATAAAACAAAAGCATTCGTCAGCAGGATAAACACTGGACACTCCTGAGCTTGCTACCGGCACACTGCCTCATCGAGCTACGCAGTGATGAACCTGCAGTGGGTGAAACTGCCATGCAGTAGGAGCCTTCTTTCCAACCTGGTATTTAGAGGGGAATTTGAATGGTGTTTCAATGCTTGCTGTACAGTAGGGTTATGATGGGGGTGAATCTCGTTAAATTGAGATCAGACCCCCTGTTTGGTCCTATGAAGATGTCACTGAGGGATTGTGTAACCCAGCTTCAGGCTCTTCAGGGGCGTCAGTCCTGTAGACGGGTGCTTGGAATTTATTCTGAAAACAACGGTTGATAAAGGGTCCCTGGGGAGCAGGTGACTACTTTAGATTATAGAGAAGCGCTCCCTGCTAAACTGTTTTGTAGCTGATTAGCAATGGCCTGCATTAAGAATTCATATCCACTGTGTCCAACTGGCACCTTGTTTGCTCACAATACAGAGCAACAGGGATCCAGCAGTGGAGAAAAACAAACAAATATGTAGGGATCTTCATACCTGAACAAAACTGTACAGTCAGTAATCATACCAGAAAACAACCTACTTTGAAAAGGTATTGCGCATTGCTAGAAAGCCAATCTCAATCTGCAGAATTGTATTAAAACAGGTAAGTAGATATAAAATAATTGGTAAAGGATTAAGGGAAGTAGATTCATCTTGAGATCAGTTGCCCTGCTACAGCAGTAGGCAACAGTGTGAGGAATTATTACATTTAACTCCCAATAATGAAATCCTCGGTACTATTGTTCTGCCTGCCTCCCTGCCTGGGCTGTGTGCTGCTGAAGCCTCTGCCTCCCTGCCTGGGCTGTGTGCTGCTGAAGCCTCTGCCTCCCTGCCTGGGCTGTGTGCTGCTGAAGCCTCTGCCTCCCTGCCTGGGCTGTGTGCAGGAAAGCATTCTCTGCAAAGACATTCCTGCGACTGTACAGTCACTTAATGCCCATTTCTGTACAGATTATTTGAATAACTGTTTACCTGTACCGGAGCTGATGATCCACTAGTTACTGATCTCCTACTCTGCTCACACACCTGGCATTAGTTACAGAAATACAGTAAAGCTGTGCTTGTGTTGAGCTGCTACCTGATCATTAATAATGCAGCTCCTCCAGCTCTGGCACTAGCTCTGTATCCTGGATGCTCTGTCTCAGAGTGGCTAGGAGGGATTCAGAAAGATGCCCCCTGAGCCCAGGCTTCTGCTTGTTCGGTTGATTTGGTATCAGAGATCAGTTCTGATGTAAATGGATGTAGGTTTGTTGGTGGGTTTTTGTTTTGTTTTCTGTAACTTGCGGTTCTGTAAAGCTGAGGTTTCTAAACCAGGGACTCTTCAGAGTGCATTTTAAAGGTTGTCTAGAGCCCTATAGATCCAGCATTGTGTTCTAGCACTTGAAAGTATTCAGTTAAAGGACCTGTTGCTCCCCTGAGTGCTGCAGAGACTGCTCTCATAGTGGGTCACTGGACCTGTCGCTGGGCTGTTTGAACTGCAGGTCATAGAGGCTCAAGCCCCCCCTCTAGAGTTCAGTGAGGGGGTTACCATGGCTGTTTAGAGCTTTAGCTTCAGATTGGGTCCCTTATTTTCATAGTCAGTCATTCTCTCACACACCACTCAACTTTCCCAGAAACAGCGTGCAGGCATTTCTTGGTGATATGATGCAACTGTGAAACAATGAGTGTTTGGGTGATTCCCGGTTGCTTACTGTACATTCAGCCCCCTAGAAAGCCACTGCATAAACACAAGATGAGGTTGTGCTGCAGTTTCCCATTGTATTACACAAAGACCTTGACCAAGTGCTCTCGGCTTTGCTCAGACAGGATAGCTATAGACCTGCCTTCCATTGTTTCAACAGAACTTCAAACCTCTGCTTCAGTTAGCAAGCAAGAGGGCTCTCACTAAAGAGGTTCCCATGGGAATCTGTTCATTTTACTGTACCTGTGTACTGTAGGAACACCTGCTTTTAAAGCAAGACATTTAAAATGCAGTATTGATCTTGAGGAAGTGGGCCGTTTGCTGCTGGAAACTAAAGGTTGTATAATAAGTTGCAGTTCTTGGGAGTGCATTGCTCATTAAATGTGATGTATAGTGTGTGTACGCTAGGGATGGTTCAGTGTAGTAGATTACATAATGATAAACTATTTGAATAGCAGATTACATACTCGAGTACGCGAAAAAGACTTCTATTGACTAAGAACTGTGTGGAAGTGGTGTGGTGTGTGTGTACCATTTAAAACATCTACTGTTGACTTTCTGTGAATGGATGGAGTAACAACATTTGCACGGACCATTAAAAGTACAACTGGGTATCCTTGTTTTGAATTTACAGGTTATTGAATAAACCAAGTAACTTGAACAAAGAAATCTTGTTAGACGTTGTTTGTACACAGGGGACAGTTCAGTGGAGACGAGCTGCAGTGAAGATCAGGAGGGGACAGTTCAGTGGAGACGAGCTGCAGTGAAGATCAGGAGGGGACAGTTCAGTGGAGACGAGCTGCAGTGAAGATCAGGAGGGGACAGTTCAGTGGAGACGAGCTGCAGTGAAGATCAGGAGGGGACAGTTCAGTGGAGACGAGCTGCAGTGAAGATCAGGAGGGGACAGTTCAGTGGAGACGAGCTGCAGTGAAGATCAGGAGGGGACAGTTCAGTGGAGACGAGCTGCAGTGAAGATCAGGAGGGGACAGTTCAGTGGAGACGAGCTGCAGTGAAGATCAGGAGGGGACAGTTCAGTGGAGACGAGCTGCAGTGAAGATCAGGAGGGGACAGTTCAGTGGAGACGAGCTGCAGTGAAGATCAGGAGGGGACAGTTCAGTGGAGACGAGCTGCAGTGAAGATCAGGAGGGGACAGTTCAGTGGAGACGAGCTGCAGTGAAGATCAGGAGGGGACAGTTCAGTGGAGATGAGCTGCAGTGAAGATCAGTAGTGATGGCTCCACTCTGAACTGTAGAGTTCACTGGGGTTACACTGCACAGTACTGGCATTTCAGCTGAGGGATAGTCCGATTAGTAGGAACAAAAAAAACAAGCATTGCTCATACAGCAGGTACTCAAAATTATGGAAGAATCGCACATAACCTGAAAGGTTATAAATATTTGTATAAATCAATTGTTTCAGATTGTAGCCAAATGCTGTAGAAGAGGCTTGGAAGTGCATGCTCAGATTTTGGTGCAAAATCAAGACCGTTGACATGAGAAGCCCCCAGTTACTGTACAAGTGGAGCTGTAGTGTATGTGTGTCTCAAAGCCTGGACTGTCTGTGCTGTACCACTGCAGTCCCAACACAGGGAGGCTCCAGCTGTCAGATCAGGAGGTCTGCTGGGTGCTGCTGGGAATGGCAGTGAAAGAGGTCAGTTGTAGAAGCTGCTGACTGTGGAGAAAGAACCAGGAAACTGAGACAGATTTACTGCACTGTATGTGTGGCTCTTCATCATAGCGTGTGTGTGAACTGTGTGGCACTTCGTCATGGTGTGTGTGTGGAATGTGTGGCACTTCGTCATGGTGTGTGTGTGTGTGGAATGTGTGGCACTTCGTCATTGTGTGTGTGTGTGTGTGGAATGTGTGCTGTCGTCATGGTGTGTGTGTGTGTGTGGAATGTGTGGCACTTCGTCATGGTGTGTGTGTGTGTGTGTGGAATGTGTGGCACTTCGTCATGGTGTGTGTGTGTGGAATGTGTGGCACTTCGTCATGGTGTGTGTGTGTGTGTGTGTGGAATGTGTGGCACTTCGTCATGGTGTGTGTGTGTGGAATGTGTGGCACTTCGTCATGGTGTGTGTGTGTGGCGCTTCATCATAGCGTGTGTGTGTGGAATGTGTGGCGCTTCATCATGGTGTGTGTGTGTGTGTGTGTGTGTGGAATGTGTGGCACTTCGTCATGGTGTGTGTGTGTGTGTGTGGAATGTGTGGTGCTGTGTGTGTGTGTGTGTGGAATGTGTGGCGCTTGGTCATGGTGTGTGTGTGTGTGTGTGTGTGTGTGTGTGGAATGTGTGGCACTTCGTCATGGTGTGTGTGGTGTGTGTGTGGAATGTGTGGCGCTTCATCATGGTGTGTGTGAGGAATGTGGTGGCCCTGAAGTGCAAAACACAAATACAAACCGAAAAATGGAAATCAAAATAACACCACAAATTGAAAAATACAAAAAGCCCACAACACAAGGAAAGTCATTTGAGGCCGCCACTCCAGATACCCCAGAACAGTCTCCACCTGTTTCTGGAGAAGCTGGAGCTGGTTAGAAACTGTACTAACCTAGTCTGCCATGCTGTATTTGTGTTATAATTGATATACTATATTTCTGTGTGTTATAATTGATATGGTATATTTCTGCTCATGTATTTGTGTGTTTTTGTTTCAGTTTTTTGCTTTTTCTTTGTGTTTGTGTTTTGCACTTAAGGGCCACTGTAGAAAAAGCCATTCTACATAGAAAACTTTCTGAGAATCCTGTTCTCGATAACAAGTCTCTAATACAAGCCCTTGTGGAATTGGCCTCCTCGCCCTGCACTCCTGGTGCATGCATGTCTGTGAGCGCCCCTCGCCTTGCACTCCCAGCGCTTGCATGTCTGAGTGCTTTCAGAGCTGCAGTACATTCCCTCTGTACTGATTAAGTGTAGAGTGAGAAGTTCTATCGTACAGTAGTTAGACATGGGAATATTCTTTCCTTTTTACACCAGAGTGGAAGCCAGTCTGTCTTGGCTGCAGGAGGCAGTGTGTAACTGTGCTGCTTGCTGTTGATTCAAAGGTGCTGCTCTGAGCGCTGTGCTTGCTGGGTGTGGATGCGAATGATGGCTCTGGGGTTGCATTTATTTCAGACAGTTCCTCTTTCACCAGCTTGGTTCAGAGCTCGCCTCTGCTTTTATGTGAAGCGCCTGCGTTTTGTCTTTCTCACTCCTTTTTTTTTTCAGGCACAAGCCCATCATTTTTTAAAATTTAAAAATGAATTCCATACTGTAGAAACATGCCTGGAGGATTTAGAATCCAAGTTGGCACACAGGCGGCTGCATAGCAAGCTTTGCAAGGGTAAAGCTGGCATAAGAAAACAATTTTATTTTGGGATACAATGAGTTGGACTTGTGCCAACCCCTCCACTGTACTGTGCCTCCTCCACATTAGAGGTGTGTGTGGATATGGGAGGGGGCTGTTTACATGGGTGTGAGAGTCTGTACCCAAAACAAACAGCCCTGCCTCTGCATTCTCTATGACTAAGGTTTAGTCTGATACCCCCACCCTGGTCTTGAGTCCATGCTATCTGAGCCGATTCTCTCCAGTTTATTAGGGAGCAGGCCAGTTCTGCAAGAGAACAGTGTCCTTTAACTGAGGAAACTTGGCTCCTTTGCCTTCTTGTGGGGTTCCAGTTTTTTGCTGTTGAGCTGATAGTTTTCATGCAGTTCTCTTGGTCACGCACACACACACGTGTACTGCCACTGAAACCTAATCTGCTTTTTCTTTGTTTTGACAGAACTTGCAAAGAGCTGCCAGGAGAGGGAGAACTTTGGCATGCTGGTCTGGTCTCCGAATCGGACTGTCTCAGAGGCGAAGCGTAAGTCCACGATGCCTTTCTTTACTGCGTGAATATCGATCACCCTGTCCCTTTAGAGGGAGGCTCCACAGTGAATCTGCAGGGGCCTCCTCGGATATTAACCTGTTTTATGGATTTGATTGTATAGGTGAGGTTTGGGGCAGATACTTAACTTCCTGTGAGTGCTGAGTGTGTGGCTCTGAAGGTACTGTAGCCCTTAAATGAGCATAGCAACAGATCTTTTGCTTGTGCATATATTTACAAATGTGTGTGAAAACTAAGAACTAAACTACTGTATACTATTGAAATGTGAGGATTGTGCCAAATTTACAGCAGTGAAGGGACCATCTCCTGCAAGGAAAATTCAAACTCCTGTTGCAACCAGACAACATGTCATGCTCTGAACTCTCCTTTATAAAAACCATGCTTCCCATTTAGCAAGCTGTATCTGTCAGTTTAAATGTGTAGTGAAGAACTGAATGTGTGACTGACATCCCTTGTGTGATGGAGGACACACTGTGGTATCAAACCTTTGTTTGGTATAAGCCTGGGAGAGATCCGCATGGAACAGGGCTTGAAAACAGCAGCATCACATCCCTATTGAGTGAGGAGCTGAAACAGTGAGAGATCAGCTTGAAAGCAGCAGCATCGCATCCCTATTGAGTGAGGGGCTGAAACAACGAGAGATCAGCTTGAAAACAGCAGCATCACATCCCCATTGAGTGAGGAGCTGAAACAATGAGAGATCATTCCAACTGAGCTCTGTTACTTAACTAGCCCCTTAATTGAACAGAATTTTGCTTAATTAGACCTTTTTAATAGTTTAAATTTTTTAAGCAGTTACAGAGTTCACGTTACTTCTAAAATGGTACAGCTACCTTGAACTATGCAGCTGTTAAGCTCTGAAAACAAGTCGGATTTAATTAAGGGAATTATTGATTTGAGTGAGGGGTCTTGCTCAGTAACTGAGAGCTTGGCTGGATTGAAAGCCAGCAGACACACAGGGGGTCCTCATGACTGGTTTGGGAAGCCCTGCTCTGCACAACTGCAGCAAGCCTCTTCTGTGTTGCTTTATTTATCAGCGTGGATTTTAGGCAATCTCCAAAAAAAGGTCTTTCATTGAACACTTCAGCCCATTAATGTAATGCAACCCACTGTTGAACTACAGGCCTCCTGCAGTGTTGATCTGGACCAGGGGTCTCCAGCCCTGGTCCTGGAGAGCTACATTGGCTGCTGGTTTTCGTTTCAACCAATCTGTTACTTAATTGAACCAGTTATTGGTTTAATTAGTCCAGATTAACAGGTTCCAGATCTTTAGCCACTGATGATGTAAAGACACCTAGAAAACTTGCTGGACAGGGGCTCTCCAGGACCAGGGCTGGAGACCCCTGATCTGGACACTAAACTGCCAGTTAAACTGACCTGTTTTTAAAGAAACGTTATTCTTCTTGCTGTGTAAAATCCTGTGTGATTATCCAGCTGTAGTATGAAGATTGGAGAAGTTGTGTACAACTTAGAAAATGGTTTCAAATATTCAAAAAAAGTTGTATGCATTTTAAATGATGCTTGTATGTGATACTCGTTTTGAAGTTTCAACGCATTAGTTGTTTTTATTTATTTAAACATCTTTACATATTCCTGAAACTACATAATGATTTACAGTGTTGTAAAAATCCATCAGATCAGAGTAGCCACTAGTGGGCAGCCATACATTGCAATTCTCATCGGGACTGTCGTGTTGAAAAGGTCAGCGCGTTCGCCTCGGGACAAACTGCATCTACAAAGGGTGCAGAAGCAGCTGAGCTGACTGAGTTTAGGGTTACAGAACACTTTGAAGAAATGGGAGCCTATCTCTTGGATGTTCTGTTTTTCTAATTGCAATGGGGTGTAATTTTGAAATAACCTACGGTAGTAAGCCCTGCTTTAGGAGCCAGTACCATGAATGTCCACAGGAGGGCAGGTCTGCTTGAACAAAAAAATGCTGTAAAAATGATTACACTGGATATATACAGAGCACCCTACCTACTGAAGAACGTGCATTAATGCATCGCAGTGTATCCTATTCAACATACCAATTCAACTAGAGAGGATTCTGAAATGAATGAGAACACATGCACCCATGTTACAAATAGCCAGATGCCTATCACTGCAGGGCTGGGACGTGCGGTAGCTGTACTGGCTTTATTCACTGCAGGGCTGGGACGTGCGGTAGCTGTATTGGCTTTATTCACTGCAGGGCTGGGACGTGCGGTAGCTGTACTGGCTTTATTCACTGCAGGGCTGGGACGTGCGGTAGCTGTATTGGCTTTATTCACTGCAGGGCTGGGACGTGCGGTAGCTGTACTGGCTTTATTCACTGCAGGGCTGGGACGTGCGGTAGCTGTATTGGCTTTATTCACTGCAGGGCTGGGACGTGCGGTAGCTGTATTGGCTTTATTCACTGCAGGGCTGGGACGTGCGGTAGCTGTACTGGCTTTATTCACTGCAGGGCTGGGACGTGCGGTAGCTGTACTGGCTTTATTCACTGCAGGGCTGGGACGTGCGGTAGCTGTACTGGCTTTAACTCTTGAACTTTATAGTTACACTTTTAATTATTTCATGATCTCCTTTTGTTTGTTTTAAATTGTTTTAGTAATCATGATTTGTAAGAGGATGTTTTCTGTGATATTGACATCCAGAACAAAGTGGGAGATTCTGTAACTGCAGAAGAATATTACAGTTTTACATGTCAAATATTCGCATACAATGAGCCTGAGCATGCTTAATGCAGCTAGCTGCTGTAGCACTGTACTTCTGCCTCTGTGTAAACCATGTGCTTCATGGTATATTTGCATTTTGCAGAATGTGTAGAAAACAAAAGTTGAGGAGCTGCAGTACTTGTGAGACTGTGCTGGTGCACTTTAGAGTTTAACCTTCCAGCAAGCACATACAGGCACTGTGAAGTGCAGCGCAGTGCTGGAGATCCCTCTGATTCACGCTGCACTCCTGAGATTATACCACTAAGTGCAAAATGTTCTGTGCCTTTTTAATAGACAGGTTTTTTCCCAGATTGTCAGGACCCCTGTCCTGTCCCCTGCCTGTTTGCTGCTGGCCCTGTGATCGGGGCTCTGAGACACACTGTGCTCTCAGGGGGGCATGGTGCTGTCCCCTCCATATACTCCTCTGAAACCTCACATCTCCAGGTGTCCTTCAGCAAGCCCAGTGTGAAACTAATCTCACTTTAATATTAGCAAGGCTTGACGAGTAACAGTCACACCCTGCTGCTTTAGAAATGACACGTCTCTTTTTTTTAACCTTCACACACACTGTAACTCTCTGCAGTGACATGGAAATAAGAATGCCATTGCACAGCAGTTTTATTCAGTACATCTGAGCTTGTTGGCTACACACTGTGGCTAATCAAGGTTGTAATAAAACCTAGAATGGGTGAAACTGCTATACAATAGAAGTCTTCTTTCCATCCCTGTTCTGTAAAGCCATGTTCAGGTTTGTGCACTGTGCACCGTAGCTGTGTTTTTAGGGTCGTCGTTGAGATAATGGGGACTCTTCAGTGCTGATTGTGTCTGTCCATGATGAACAGAGAACTACCTTGATTTTATAATACATGAGCACTTGCTTTTATCAATGTGTGTGTGTGCACCGGTTTACTACACTGTCAGATGTGAGCACACCTGGCTGGCTCCTTTGTTTCCCTGTAAAGCTCCAGTGAATGTCTTCCTGCGGCACCGATACAGTAATGCATGACTGTACTCAAGTCTCATAATAGCTCATTAAGAATGACACTGCCGTGGAAAAGGGGACCTCCTCTGTTCTGAACTATTTTTAAAGCAGACGTGTTGTAATGTTGTCTTGTGACTGATGAGGGGACTTCTCACAGTCATGGGCCTGATCCAGGAAGAGCAGTGCCAGGGAATTGTGTGTTGTTTTGAAAGCGTGTTTCCAGTAAAGCAGGGTGCTGCAGCTTCCCTCGAGTGAGCAGGGAAAGCACAAGGACGTGTACCAGTGCTGCTGTGCTTCCTGGTATGTTAACACTGAGTTAATGTCTGCAGTACAGTGTGGACTCGCTGTGAGGTATTGTCTGCAGTACAGTGTGGACTTGCTGTGCAGCAATGCCATTGTCTTACTGCAGCCTCAGTTTTATTGTAACAGTGTAGCGCTGCACTTTAAAACCACTGCAGCACTGTGCTGCAGTAATGGAAGCGGGTTTGCGCATTGCTTCACTGTGCTGCAGTAATGGAAGCGGGTTTGCGCATTGCTTCACTGTGCTGCAGTAATGGAAGCGGGTTTGCGCATTGCTTCACTGTGCTGCAGTAATGGAAGCGGGTTTGCGCATTGCTTCACTGTGCTGCAGTAATGGAAGCGGGTTTGCGCATTGCTTCACTGTGCTGCAGTAATGGAAGCGGGTTTGCGCATTGCTTCACTGTGCTGCAGTAATGGAAGCGGGTTTGCGCATTGCTTCACTGTGCTGCAGTAATGGAAGCGGGTTTGCGCATTGCTTCACTGTGCTGCAGTAATGGAAGCGGGTTTGCGCATTGCTTCACTGTGCTGCAGTAATGGAAGCGGGTTTGCGCATTGCTTCACTGTGCTGCAGTAATGGAAGCGGGTTTGCGCATTGCTTCACTGTGCTGCATTAATGGAAGCGGGTTTGCGCATTGCTTCACTGTGCTGCAGTAATGGAAGCGGGTTTGCGCATTGCTTCACTGTGCTGCAGTAATGGAAGCGGGTTTGCGCATTGCTTCACTGTGCTGCAGTAATGGAAGCGGGTTTGCGCATTGCTTCACTGTGCTGCAGTAATGGAAGCGGGTTTGCGCATTGCTTCACTGTGCTGCAGTAATGGAAGCGGGTTTGCGCATTGCTTCACTGTGCTGCAGTAATGGAAGCGGGTTTGCGCATTGCTTCACTGTGCTGCAGTAATGGAAGCGGGTTTGCGCATTGCTTCACTGTGCTGCAGTAATGGAAGCGGGTTTGCGCATTGCTTCACTGTGCTGTGGAGAACAGACTCCTAGCTGTCTTTGTTTTCTTAAGTTGAGCTTGTGTCTTTTACCTGATTCTCTCTACTGTAGAAGCCGCAGTTTTGTTTTTCACTATCACTGAAACACTCAGAAGCTATTCACAGTACCGTCCGTTTACTAGAAACACTTATATTTAGCATCTGTTTAACCACTAAAGAATCAAAATCAACAAACTGCAACTGCTCTCCCACTTGATCTATCCCAGAATGCTGCCCTGCTCTCCCACGGGATCTATCCCAGAATGCTGCATTGCTGTGTGTGTATTTTTTTTAAAACCTCTGCATGCATATGAAGAAAAGTCTAGCAAAATACATTTCAAATATTAGATTTTTTTTAAGGGCTTATTGAATACCTGCATGTATCTTCTCTCCCCCCCCCCAGAGTGGTGTCAGTAAAGAGCCCACGTAACTCTGCTACTTCTGCTTCCATCTTCTGAGTTTGGAGATGACATGATGATTTCAGTGAACTTGAAATGCTATTATGAATGGATTGTATTATTTAGTTGCATGATTACTTGAGCAGGTAATCTGCATCTCCCTGCTGTTGCCATGCCTTTTGTGTTGCTGAAGGCATTGCTCCCAATAAAATAAAAAAATAAAACCATCCTATTGAATGTGTTGCTTCCTGAGCGTGTTGGTCTCTCAAACTGTTCCATTTACTTTAAAGGGGGACGAGGGGCAGGGGTGATGCAGACGGGCCTCCTTCTCTTCCTAATTTCTCTCTCTCTCTCTCTTTATTGCAGTGGATGAATATATTGCGATTGCCAAAGAGAAGCATGGCTACAACATGGAGCAGGTAAGAGCCACGGTTGGTCATTGCCGGCGCCCGGGGCCGCTGCAGGTCGCAGTGTGGCCGCTAGTTACGAAGCACCACAGCCCGCTTCCTGTTCATTGTATGTAGTATTGTGCACATGGCGTCAGTTTCAGGAAATCAATTCTGATAAAAAAAAATTATGAAAACCAAAATGTGGACTGGCTGCTGATGCCCGTGAAGAGTGTCACATTCTGCCTTGTGTGCCGTCACTTCCCCAGACTTGCAGATAAAGCAGCTGTTTTGCTGGGAGTTCAGCATTTACTTTGCCTCGTATTCAGTCTCACAGTAATAGTTCACAGGATAGCAGGTGTTTGTCTGCTGTGACTGCAGTGTAAAAAGATGGATACCCAGATACACACATGGAAACTGGACAATGGGATCGAATTGTCAAACTGATTTGGGAGGAGATGTGTTCAGGTCAGAAATGCCATTCGGTCTTTCCAGGACTCTGTGGTATCAGCAGCAAGACTGGTGCTGACTTGGGAGAGGCGACACAAGCGACAACGCTCTGAGGAGGGTTGTTTGTATTCAGATTGTTGTTTTAATAGTTATTGTGATTAGTATAAATGTGTTTACCTTTTAGTGCAGTATTTTCATGCCAATGCGTGCAGGTTAAACGGCTCCAGTAATACAATCGTGTGTTGAAATGCTTTGCTCAGTCACTTTTGTTTTTCTTTTGTGAGATTTGGGCTCTCTTCGGTTACCGTCCACATTAGAAAACCAGGAAAATTAAAAACCATCATGAAAGAATATATATTGGGCTGGTTGAAATTGCATCCGGGCCAGTAAAAACACTACTTCAGTGGCCCAAAGGAACAGTAGTTAAAAATCTAAATGTAGAGCCCTGATCCCTGAAATTATTTCTAATTTATTTACTGAAGCCTAGAGTGTTGGAAAGGAATCGATGCTGATTGTCGTATTGATTCTCTCTGGTACAGACAGTGAAACGGGGGTCCAGTCACAGTCCTGGAGGGTCTCACAGGTCAAATGATACAATGAACCAGTTCAAGGTCTGGATGGAGATTTAATTGTTTCAGTTAAACAGGTTAGGACAGGGTTTGAATCAGTAATAGTTGTTCCTGTGCGGCCGCATGCAGACTGAACTCTGCCTCCTTTCTGTGCCCTTGTGCTGCACACACTCCTGCTTTCAGCCTCAGGTGCCCCGTTGATCTTGCCGCCGTCAGCACAGGCTCACAAAGACATTCAATTTGCTTGTGAGAATGTCTTTTTAGTCTGACCCTTTTTGCAGAGATCTTGGTAATCAGTATATGTATTTGGGGGGCGGGTGGGATTTCCCCCTCATTCAGATTCTGGTTCTGCTGCAACAGCATCGGGGGAATCAAGTCATTCAGTGCTCTCCCATAACTGGCAGGACATCATTTCGAAAGAAATCCTATGACTGTTGAATTTGCATGAAAACTCTGGAAAAGGCTTGAGATCACACAAGTGACTGCTACTAGTCTGCAGTGCTTCGGAATTAGCAAAGACTTGCTCTAAAACATTGCAGGGGAAGGAAACCCAGGAGAGCTTGAATGGCTCAGTTTGTCATGTTGGAACTGTGTGTCGAAATGTCGAACACTGACTTTGTTCTTCTAAGTGGCTCCTCCGTCTAAGTCGAGGCTTTCTTATATCAGTTTGATTTTGTATTGGGAAATGTGAAGCACCTGGAGGTCAGCATCCTCGGCAAAGTGTGCACACAAAGGCTCAAACACAAAATCCATGTGTCTCGTTTATTCCTGGGTGAAATCTCCCTACACCCCTGCATTAAACTCCTGCCCCCTCCCCTGCAGGCCCTGGGAATGCTCTTCTGGCACAAGCACAACATTGAGAAGTCCCTGGCCGACCTGCCCAACTTCACCCCCTTCCCAGACGAGTGGACCGTGGAGGACAAGGTGCTCTTCGAGCAGGGCTTCAGCTTTCATGGGAAGACCTTTCACAGGATCCAGCAGATGGTAAGAAGGTGGAGCACAGCGCAGGAAAGCAGGGCCACGTTTAGGAATTCACAACCTGTCTTGTGAAAGTATTACTCAATACAAAACAACTGCAGATTGTTTAGTTGAAGAGCCACCGTTTTCAAACTCTGAAATGGTTCTGTTTTCAGGAGAACAGCAAGTACTCTTGTGGAGTCATGACTTGATAAGCTTACATGTTCTTGGTATTCTGTTTTCCTCTCCATGTTCTTGTGTCTCAGTCATGAAATGTCTGGTGCTCTCCTTTAAAAATGTATTTATTTTATTGTGTGTCCCACAACCGCAAAGGTGAAATTGTGCATCTTGTTTTTTAGCTGCCTGATAAATCCATCGCCAGTCTTGTCAAATTCTACTACTCCTGGAAAAAGACCCGGACCAAGACCAGCGTGATGGACCGCCACGCACGCAAACAGAAACGGGACCGTGAAGAGAGGTGAGGGTGGGGTGGGCTCGGTGCTTGATTGAAGAGAGGTGGGGACCCCCGGTGAGCCACGAGGTGGGGGGCTCGGTGCTTGATGTTTTGAAGAGGAGAGGGGGGGCGCTCGGTGCTTGATTTGAAGAGGAGAGAACTAACTCGGTGCTTGATTTGAAGAGGAGAGGGGGGGGCCACGCTCGGTGCTTCTGATTTGAAGAGGACGAGCCACGGGGGTGCTCGGTGCTTGATTTGAAGAGGAGAGGGGGGGCGCTCCTCTCCCCCCCCGGGGGGCTCGGGAGCCACGATTGTGAAACTTCTCCTCGCTCGGTGCTTGATTTGACAGAGGAACTAAACTTCGCTCGGTGCTTGATTTGAAGGGGGGGGAGCCACGTGCTTGATTTGAAGATGGGGGGGGGCTCCGTGCTTGATTTGAAGAGGAGGGGGGGGGGGGCGCTCGGTGCTTGATTTGAAGAGGGGGGGTCGGGCTCGTGCACGAACTTTGGGGCGAGCCACGACTGAACTTCTCCCCCCCCCGCGGCTACGAACTAACTTCTCCACTCCCAAGATTTGAGGGGGGTGGGGGGGGGGCGCTCGGTGCTTGATTTGAAGAGCCAGGGGGGGGGGCTCTCGTGCTTGATTTCCCCCCCCCGGGGGGGGGCGCTCTGTGCTTGATTTTGAAGAGGGAGGGGGGGGGGCGCTCGGTGCTTGATAATTGCCACGACTAAGAGGGGGGGGCCCTCCCCCCCGCGATTGAAGAGCTAACTTCTCGGTGCTTGATTTGAAGATGAGGGGGGGGCGCTCTGTGCTTGATTTGAAGGGGGGGGGGGGGCGCTCGGTGCGCTTCGCGTCCTCTTTGAGGGAGGGGGGGGGGGGCGCTCGTGCTTGATTGAACTAACTTCTCCACTCCCCCCCTCGTGCTTGATTTAAAGAGAGGTGGGTGGGGGGGGGTGGGTGAGGGGGCGCTCGGTGCTTGATTGAAGAGGTGAGAGGGAAGCTGCTGCTCAATTGAAGGTCTGTTTAACTGTGTTATAGTATAGTTGTGGTGGGTGGTTTTTCCCCCCAGGTCTCTCTAGCTCTGTACTTAGATCTGTATTTATTTTTCATGTGTTAATGTGCAGTTCAGGCATATTGTTTACTCTATAATTCAAATAATTTACTGTTTCAGTGATGAAGAAATGGAAGAAAACGTGAATAACTCGAGTGATGCTGTGATTGATGCAAACAAGGAAGACAAAAAAGAGGTAGTCTTTAAGGATCAGTGTTCAAGCCACAGTATCAGATTCCTGCACTTGAAATGCTTATTTTCAGCCAACAAGGTTTGTTAAACTAGATCTGTTTTAAGTAACTCCCTGATACTTGATTCATTCTTATATACTTAGCAAAAAAGTTGTTAATCTTTTTCTAAATTATCAGCAAAACCACTCTGATTTACATATTTGAAAACCTCAGTGCCTTTTTAAAATAAAAGCGACCCTTTTGTGGCCGGTGCGGTCTCCCATTGGACTGCAAGGCTCTGAAGCACAGCTTCATTGCAATGCCATTCGGCACCAGTAGATTGGTTTCCACTGACTAAACTGCTTCCCCAGTGTGTTGACAGGTTCTGTTTCTCATTTACAGAGCGCTGCTGGTCAGGAGAAGCAAGAAACCAAGCCAGTGGTCATTAATAAGGTATTGCCATTTTCATTCTGCTGGTTCTGTGTGTGTTTCTGTAATTGTAACAAATGCAAGGCGTGATACTGATGTTTACCTGATCTGCCATTTTTAAAGGTGAAACTTTTTGTTAGACGTAAAAAAATTATTATTTTTTTAAATTTTGCAACCAAATTGTGGCTGTGATCTTAGAAATCCCTGGCTGGATAGTTTTGCTTGTGTTGCTCTTCAGATCCAGAAACGGACCTGTGCTGTCATCAATGCTAGAGGCCTCTCGCAGTCGCTACATTAGGAGAGGGGGCACTGAAAACACATTGGGAGAGGGGAGTATGTTTAGGTTTGCAGAGGAGGGGAATGCCAAAAAATCTTTCATTTTCACTTCTGTCAGATAAACATATTACTGGAGTTCATGTTGCCTGCCTGGACAGCAGGTACTAAGATTACTGTTGGTTTGGTTGCAATGCCTGGACAGCAGGTACTAAGATTACTGTTGGTTTGGTTGCAATGCCTGGACAGCAGGTACTAAGAGATTACTGTTGGTTTGGTTGCAATGCCTGGACAGCAGGTACTAAGAGATTACTGTTGGTTTGGTTGCAATGCCTGGACAGCAGGTACTAAGAGATTACTGTTGGTTTGGTTGCAATGCCTGGACAGCAGGTACTAAGATTACTGTTGGTTTGGTTGCAATGCCTGGACAGATTACTGTTGGTTTGGTTACTGGACAGCAGGTACTAAGATTACTGTTGGTTTGGTTGCAATGCCTGGACAGCTAAGATTACTGGTTACTGGACAGCAGGTACTAAGATTACTGTTGGTTTGGTTGCAATGCCTGGACAGCAGGTACTAAGATTATTACTGTTGGTTTGGTTGCAATGCCTTACTAAGAGATTACTGGTGGTTTGGTTGCAATGCCTGGACAGCAGGTACTAAGATTACTGTTGGTTTGGTTGCAATGCCTGGACAGCAGGTACTAAGATTACTGTTGGTTTGGTTGCAATGCCTGGACAGCAGGTACTAAGATTACTGTTGGTTTGGTTGCAATGCCTGGACAGCAGGTACTAAGATTACTGTTGGTTTGGTTGCAATGCCTGGACAGCAGGTACTAAGATTACTGTTGGTTTGGTTGCAATGCCTGGACAGCAGGTACTAAGAGATTACTGTTGGTTTGGTTGCAATGCCTGGACAGCAGGTACTAAGATTACTGTTGGTTTGGTTGCAATGCCTGGACAGCAGGTACTAAGATTACTGTTGGTTTGGTTGCAATGCCTGGACAGCAGGTACTAAGATTACTGTTGGTTTGGTTGCAATGCCTGGACAGCAGGTACTAAGATTACTGTTGGTTTGGTTGCAATGCCTGGACAGCAGGTACTAAGATTACTGTTGGTTTGGTTGCAATGCCTGGACAGCAGGTACTAAGAGATTACTGTTGGTTTGGTTGTGGGTCAGTGTAGCTCTAGCTGAACCCTAAAACTGCACTCTGTGCTCGAGGGTATAGTCACATGGTTAAGGTTGGATTTGTGCTGATGTGTAATAATTGAATGTCTACCTCTGCATGTGAGAGACCCGTAAGATTCAGATTACATTTTAAACGATCAGAAGCAGCTTCCATATGATAAAGTGCTTGAACTCGTTCGGTGTGGGACTCTTAGTGTTGGTTGTTTTTCTCCCCAGGTATTAAAGCAGGGTGCCACGGCTGACAAGACTGCCCACGTGAAGAGAGAGCCCCAGACGACCCCAGGCAAGCACCAGCACAGAGCCAAGAAGAAGCCCCCGAAAGGGATGCATCTCTGCCAGGCTGACGTCCAGGCCATGTCTGCCAGCTCCACATCTGCTGTGAATGTGCTCCGGCAGCTGGACATGGAGCTGGTTTCAATAAAGCGACAGGCGAGTCCTCCCTCCCCCTGTGTGTGTGTGCATGCTGGTACAGGTAGCTCTGCACAGCTCCCCCCCCTGTGTTTGTGTGCATGCTGGTACAGGTAGCTCTGCACAGCTCCCCCCCTGTGTGTATGTGTGCATGCTGGTACAGGTAGCTCTGTACAGCTCCCCCCCTGTGTGTGTGTGTGCATGCTGGTACAGGTAGCTCTGTACAGCTCCCTCCCCCTGTGTGTGTGTGTGCGTGCTGGTACAGGTACCTCTGCACAGCTCCCCCCTGTGCTGCACCAGTGCCAACAGGAAAAGATGCCACCAGTGTAACATCTTGTGTAACTGATGTCAGCGAGTAATCTGCAAAGCGGGATTTGTCAAAACAGGAGTTAGTCCTATAAACTCAATGCTTGGCCCAATAAAACCATTCCCTTTGTTTTAGTTCCACATCAGTGATATTGTAAACTTGTTTTTTCTACAGATCCAGAGTATTAAACAGACAAACAGTGTTCTTAAAGAGAAGTTGGAGGATGGACTGGATAAGTGCAGACTGCCTGAGGTAAGAGCCTTCACTGTCTCCCTCCAGTAATTTTCACTGGCATGACGATTTGAAGAGGCTGGCTGTGGGGCTGTGAGCCCCAGAGTTCGTTTGTACAGAATGTGGGGATAGAACAAGACTCGTGTTTCACAGCAGTTTCACCCTTTTACTACAAGCTTGATCAGCCCCAGGTTATAGGTAACACGCTCAGGTGTTTGAGCCATTCCTTGTTTCAACTGAGTTTAATTAAAGTGCTGTGCAATGAGGATCTTATTTCCATCCCTGTGTTAGTTTGTTTGAATTCTTTTCAGATTTTTTGAATGGTGTTTCTGAGCTGTATGTCAGGGAGTTTAATTCTGCAAGGCATTGTCTGGTTTTGTTTCCAGTTCTCCTCTCTCTTTCAGGTTACTCAGAAGTTCAACGCTCGTTGGACGACCGAGGAGCAGCTCCTGGCTGTGCAAGGTAAGAGCGCTGCACACATGGGTTTATTCAGCAGCACTGATCATACCTATATTCTCTTTATTAAAATACTTATTTAGTTTTAATGTGGTTTTTTTTTTCATAGCAATTCGAAAGTATGGGCGTGACTTCCAGGCTATATCGGACGTGATTGGGAACAAGTCTGTGGTGCAGGTGAAGAACTTCTTTGTGAATTACCGACGGCGCTTCAACCTGGACGAGGTGCTGCAGGAGTGGGAGGCAGAGCATGGAGACAAGCAGAGCAGCAAGAGGGAGCCCTCCCCTGACCGCACCGGAGCCAAGATATCAGAGGAGGAGGAGGAGGAGGAGGAGGAGGACCAAGATGAGGTGGAGGTAGAGCTTCATACAGAGTGAATTCAGAACACAGGAGAGTCTGGTTAAGATCCAGCAGCAGGATTTCATGCAAGTCCTGCTGCTATCCTCCTCAGTTACTATTGTAATACATGCATGAAGCTGCCCTTCCTTTGTGGAGTCTGAACCTGCTTAGTAGAAATGGGGAGTCTGGCATGTGGCATCCTTGTCTTCAATAGCAATGCAGCAAGTGTGGGGGAGAGACACAGGGGAACACCTGCATACTGTACAGTGGAATATATAGTTTACTCGTTGCAGCTCATGCATTTCCCTGCTGTGTTTTCCAGGTTTCACCCGTCCTTGATGTCAGAGACCCATCCGCATCATGAAGTCGGTGAAGGGGGTGTTAATACAAGCAATTCTGATCATCTTGTTTTCTCAGCTGCTGTATGAATCTATGCAGTCTCAGTACAGTAGCACCAAATCTACCCAGCCAGCCATCTCCACAGGACTTGAAGCTGTCACCAAAAAACAAAACCAGCACGAAACTGCAGCGCCCTCCCTGCAGCACCCCTGCCTCGCTCTGCTTCACTTGTTAGGACTGCTTTCACTTTCTTGCTGAAAGCCCTGAGGAGCCTTTGTAGCACCCTCTTCCCTACACACACCCAGGGAATTCTTCTACTTGCACAGCCTCGACTGGACCCGAACAGAGCCGGGACCGCGTAGTTAACTGAGCTTTCCATCGCAATCGCTGACACGAGGGGCCAGCTGGGGGTGAGGAGGGGCCCCTCATTGCAGGATCTCATTAGAGGAGAAAGGGAAACATGGTAAAACCCCAGGGACTTGGCATGTTATTGTAAGTAACCCACAGGTGCAGTCTGAATGGGACGGGTGCTGTCACTGCTTTAGCAGTGACACTCATGCAGTGGTGGCAGTACAACAGCATGGCTCTGGATCTGAGAGTAGTTTGTTTAGATTGCACTGTACTTTATTATAACGCTTATATTTACAGTTTTCATAGATAGAAATCATTGGTGAGCGTGAGCCTGTTCCTGGAACCCAGTCCAATCCCAGGGCTTCTCACTCAGTAGGCAATGTAGCCACTTTGTTTATAACAAATCTGTTACTGACTGAAGTACAACAGCTGACACGCCCCTGTGTAAAATTGAGCAGGTCTTTATGTAGCCCCTATATCTATATCCTGTGTGTGTGTAAGCCTCGTGTAATATTGGTGGTGGAGAGCTTTTCATAGTCATGGAGTCTGTTGTACTGTCCTGCTGTACATTCTAGCAACTGGGAGGTGTTTACAGCAATGGACAAAAGTTTTGTATCGCCTACAGTTTTAGGGTTGAGACATTAATAATTAAAAAAAAAAAACAACAACTTTATGAACACAATTTAGATCTTTTAATTTAACATCATGTAATCCAGGAAACTACAAGATGAGATTGCAAGTGTCTACCGGAAGCCATCAGAGTAGTACAGTGTTTCATGTTGGATTTTGAAATGTTTTTCATTTTTGTCAATTCAATTATATGTGAAAACTACAAAGTGGTGTGTAATTCAATATGTTAACAGAACTTCATTCCACCTTGTGAAGCAGAATGTGTTCATTCTATAGGGTGATGCTAGGTGTTTGGCCCTAGCTGTACACTCACACTCCTGCCTCAGTCTGCTCACAGTTTTCTCTTTGATTCTTTTTTTAAATTGTGTGTGTGATCATTTTGAATCTGGTCGGTTCCATGCTGGTTCCACTCCGCAGACAGACTGCTGCTTGATCTCTGGCTGTCGCTGGAACAGTAATGACACGACTCCACGTATTTTAGGTTGATTCTGTTTTATTAAATAATGTGAATGCTATAATTGTATAATGTTGGAAAGGGGGATTTTTGTTTTTTTCAAGCATTCTGTAATTTATTGTGTGCATAAATATGATGTGTAATCAAACCCTAGTTCAAAGTATACCTAGTCCAATTGAATTGGGGGGCCAATTAGTAGCCTCTTATTGTCTTTTTATACTTTTTCATTGAAGTCGCAGTTGTGTGTACAGTGGTTTCAATTTAAGCTCTTCATTATTACTTGAAAGTTGGCATTAAATGTTCTGAAACCCGGAGCTGCAGTTCCAGTATTTTGAGGAGTGTAGCCGCAAAGCTCCGCCCCCTATTGGAGAGCTGTGCTTGCTGCTGTAAACAGTGTTAACCTCATCGCTGCTATGTGAGCAGTGTTTGGGAGAGTGCGATGATTAACTGGCAAAGCTCAGTCCTTCTGGGAGGCACGTTGTCAGGAACAACTCCAACAGTTCATTTGAAGGACTTCAATATTAAGGCCCACTTAAGTTGTGAATAGTTTTGTAACAACATTGATTATGTGTTTTTCTGTCTGTGGACCAGCAGTAAAGGGTTTGGGTGAGTGGAAAGGGAGTACAGAAGCAGTGCAGTATAGAAGCCTCCATCTGCTCTTTCTATTCTTTGTATCAGTGGAGGGGAGGGGCTCTTGCAGTATACTACAGTTTTCCTCCATTGACCACAGTGTGGCTCCACAACTATCAGAAGGGACAAGAATAAACTAACTGGACCACTAAAAACAGCAGAGAACGAGCAACTGAGGGATTCACACGTTCTTAACTTCAGGGTTTTATTTAATTTGATTTAATAAGCCACTGGGCCAAAATAACCAGGACAGGTATATCTTCCAGTGTCATTGGAGTCATTTAAATGGATAGCTTTTCATTTTTAAAGTTAACTTGCTAGTGTTGGTCACACTTTTTAAATCTCCATTTCTAAACATGTAAAGGATGATGGTTTTGAACAGCAATTTTGGGAATTGTTGAATGAGATTCCAGTTGTATAGCAGTTTGAGCCCTTCTGGTTTACAGTGAGCTGAATTAGACACTTATTCAGCTGTGTTTTATTTTTTTTATAAACAGTCAGTTTGTTAAAGAAACTGGATTTCCTGGCTTATTTCAAATGAAGTTTGTCAGCTGTGGATGGCACAGGATTACAGTGTATTTGGGGAACTACAGCAGTATGTAAATGCTCTTTAGTATTCTAATGTTAATAGAAACTAACCCTACTACATTGAAATTCCTGAATCAATACCTCCTGTTGCCTTACTTTTTTATTGTGAATTTTAAGATGACGTTTTAATCCATTCCGACTCTGCATGAGGATTTAGATTTGTTAGAGACATGAATAAACAGCAGTACCCATTCGCCTAACCCTATAACGAAGTGCACACTGTTTGCTGGAAGTTGTATTTGCTGTCTTTTTAATTAAATGATGTGAATGGATGCATTACTGTGAAGAATATAACCCTTGAATCTGAATTGCACATCAACATGGATCACAAATGAGGATCGCACACATTGAGAATTTGGACTTCTAACACAAGCCCTGTTCTATGAGAATTGAGATGCTAGCACAAGCCCTATTCTACGAGAATTGAGATTTTTCACGTTGTGAAAAAAATGAATAAAAGCCAGGACATGTTATCAAATTCTGCTTAAACTTGGAGCGCTCCTTCGTTGCATAAAAACATAAAGGTCTTGGAGTCAGAGCAGCTGCATCCCACTCTGCAAACCAGATCCACTGAGCCCCAAACACCAGCACAGCTACTGAGAGGAGCAGAGTGAGGCTGGATGTGCAACCCAGATCCACTGAGCCCCAAACAGCAGCACAGCTACCGAGAGGGGCAGAGTGAGGCTGGATCTGCAACCCAGATCCACTGAGCTCCAAACAGCAGCACAGCTACTGAGAGGGGCACAGTGACGCTGGATCTGCAAACCAGATCCACTGAGCCCCAAACACCAGAAC
The DNA here is from genome assembly GCF_017654505.1 of Polyodon spathula. NCBI lineage: Eukaryota > Metazoa > Chordata > Actinopteri > Acipenseriformes > Polyodontidae > Polyodon > Polyodon spathula. The sequence continues at coordinate 37,631,638 of NC_054550.1, forward strand.
AGCTACTGAGAGGGGCAGAGTGAGGCTGGATGTGCAACCCAGATCCACTGAGCCCCAAACACCAGCACAGCTACTGAGAGGGGCAGAGTGAGGCTGGATCTGCAACCCAGATCCACTGAGCCCCAAACAGCAGCACAGCTACCGAGAGGGGCAGAGTGAGGCTGGATCTACAACCCAGATCCACTGAGCTCCAAACAGCAGCACAGCTACTGAGAGGGGCACAGTGACGCTGGATCTGCAAACCAGATCCACTGAGCCCCAAACACCAGAACAGCTACTGAGAGGGGCAGAGTGAGGCTGGATGTGCAACCCAGATCCACTGAGCCCCAAACACCAGCACAGCTACTGAGAGGAGGAGAGTGAGGCCGGATCTGCAACCCAGATCCGCTGAGCTCCAAACAGCAGCACAGCTACTGAGAGGGGCAGAGTGAGGCTGGATCTGCAACCCAGATCCACTGAGCCCCAAACACCAGCACAGCTACTGAGAGGAGAAGAGTGAGGCTGGATCTGCAACCCAGATCCGCTGAGCTCCAAACAGCAGCACAGCTACTGAGAGGGGCAGAGTGAGGCTGGATCTGCAACCCAGATCCACTGAGCCCCAAACAGCAGCACAGCTACTGAGAGGGGCAGAGTGAGGCTGGATCTGCAACCCAGATCCGCTGAGCTCCAAACACCAGCACAGTTACTGAGAGGGGCACAGTGAGGCTGGATGTGGAACCCAGATCCACTGAGCCCCAAACACCAGCACAGCTACTGAGAGTGGCACAGTGAGGCTGGATCTGCAACCCAGATCCACTGAGCTCCAAACACCAGCACAGCTACTGAGAGGAGCAGAGTGAGGCTGGATCTGCAACCCAGATCTGCTGAGCTCCAAACAGCAGCACAGCTACTGAGAGGGGCAGAGTGAGGCTGGATCTGCAAACCAGATCCACTGAGCTCCAAACACCAGAACAGCTACTGAGAGGGGCACAGTGAGGCTGGATGAAAACTGAGACTGGCTTCAGAGCATTGTGGTCTCTGAGCTCTGGTATTAGCCCAGCAGTATATACTGTGTACAGGAACTTGGGAATGATACAGAGCAGATTTTTGGATACATGTTTCTGAAGGTAATGTGCACTACTGTTCTTAAGGGGGTGAGTTGGGACACAGCATTTATGAAAACAACTATAAAAATGAATTGTGAGATTTACCGAACATGGCATGTAAAGAAAGGTTAGTAAGAAGAGAACTACCAGTGAGGTTCCTTTTCTTGTAACTACAGTCAGTACACTTTGGTTTCAATTTCAGCAGACCCATCACATACAAAGGTCATCCCTATACAATATAAAGAACATATTTCTTGGAATAAAAAAAAGAAAGAAGAACACTTGTTTTAATGGAAATTTGACAATTCACACAATTGGTTAGGGATTTCCCTAAAGTGTGGTATAGATTGACAGCTTCCTCTCAAATTAAAAGCTTAAGAATACTTTTACAAAACAAGGCCTCTCTGCAGCTTGACAAACACATTTTCACAGACGGTCTGGACCAGCACGTTGCAGTCTGACGAACGCGTTTTCACAGACGGTCTGGACCAGCACGTTGCAGTCTGACGAACGCGTTTTCACAGACGGTCTGGACCAGCACGTTGCAGTCTGACGAACGCGTTTTCACAGACGGTCTGGACCAGCACGTTGCAGTCTGACTAACGCGTTTTCACAGACGGTCTGGACCAGCACGTTGCAGTCTTAACGCGTTTTCACAGACGGTCTGGACCAGCACGTTGCAGTCTGACTAACGCGTTTTCACAGACGGTCTGGACCAGCACGTTGCAGTCTGACTAACGCGTTTTCACAGACGGTCTGGACCAGCACGTTGCAGTCTGACGAACGCGTTTTCACAGACGGTCTGGACCAGCACGTTGCAGTCTGACGAACGCGTTTTCACAGACGGTCTGGACCAGCACGTTGCAGTCTGACGAACGCGTTTTCACAGACGGTCTGGACCAGCACGTTGCAGTCTGACGAACACGTTTTCAGACGGTCTGGACCAGCACGTTGCAGTCTGAACGTTTTCACAGACGGTCTGGACCAGCACGTTGCAGTCTGACACAGACGGTCTGGACCAGCACGTTGCAGTCTGACGAACACGTTTTCAGACGGTCTGGACCAGCACGTTGCAGTCTGAGACGATCTGGACCAGCATGTTATCTGATTGTCCCATTTGTGTTTTCTGGAATATGCTAGTAAACCTGTCCAGCCCTGTGAGCCTGTTTGACCCTGGCCTTGCTGTCTCTTCAATCGGACACCCTGTCCAGCCCTGTGGGCCTGTTTGACGCTGGCCTTGCTGTCTCTTCAATCGGACACCCTGTCCAGCCCTGTGGGCCTGTTTGACGCTGGCCTTGCTGTTTCTTCAATTGGACATCCTGTCTGCAAATGCAAAGGAAATCTCTGGGGTTGAGACAAGATCAGGTCTCTGTGAGATGCTTCAAGCTGTGCCACAGACCCGATTTCATCAAGGTGTTCTCGCTGTAGACTCATTTACATGCCTGCTGTCATGCAGTCAGGGACTGCCTCCAGTCCCAGCTCCTTGCACCATAGCATGTCTCTGGGGTCCAAGCATGTGAGTGTTTGAGGAGGGGGCTGGGTGCCTCGTGATTGGAACAAAGGCAGCAATTTAATTTCCAGGTGAAATGGAAAGGTAGGAAATGTATGAAAACCGGTGCTTTCTCTAACCTAGCAGGGTGCCAGGTACCACTGTACAAAATACATGATGTTTGAGTCAAAACTCCACTGGTGAGACCTGCTCTGCCACGAAGGGAATCACATGGGAGAAAACGGAAGGAATTCTTTCATTAACTTTAAAACATTCAAACACCTTCCTCCATACTTTCCACTGTTTGGGTTTTATTTAATTTATTTACGTTTTATGAGACATTACTATATATGATATGCTTAATTACCCTTTGTGTGTCCTTCCTATCTATCCATCCATCATAAAGCTTCACAACACACCTAAAGCACATAAACCCACATCGCTTGTTGCGTTTGCTATAAGCACGTTTTAAATGGTGAAGTTGAATCGCGGTATGCTGCCTCTGAATGTGGTCAAACCCCACTGCAGAGCCTACGCTGCGCCACATCACAATTCTAACAGCATGTTAGTAATGCATTGAGTATAATGCGGTACGTCAGGCTAAAGCGAGGTAATAAAGTATATGAGACAGCAGCCTGGTGAAGAACAGTTACTATGCAAGTCCATACGGTAAACACGAGTGGCTGGCTGGCTACCTGTCGGGCATACGGTAAACACGAGTGGCTGGCTGGCTACCTGTCGGGCATACGGTAAACACGAGTGGCTGGCTGGCTACCTGTCGGTTTTTTTTTTCCAGAATGATTAATTTTAGCCAACCCAAGTTCCCCAAGTTTACGATGTAATGACGTCATGCAGTTACATTTTTACTTTGCCCACGTCCTCGGTGCAGCTCAGCTCAGTTGATGTTCTGGAAGGAAACACAGACAACTCTACTTAACAATGAGTAAGTAATACAATGCTATGCATTAGATGCTACTTTATTAATTAACAGCGTGTTTCAAACGGAGACCTAGCCACACGTCTAGAAGTAGTAGCCTGCATTTAACTCCTTTGTGTTTGTGACGTAAACGTGGAGAACGACATCTATAAAAAAGTGTATTATTAATAATAATAATAATAATAATAATAATAAATGTACACTGCACAAGCTGCCTAGTGTTTGCTCAATTTCGAATACAACTATATAGTTCTTATATTTGAAAGCAAATATTAAACCTATTATTGCAATTTGTTCTTTGAATTTAAAATGCTTTAAAATTTGCTTTAAATATAAAATGAGCGTAAATAAACAGTAACTTCTATTAAAAAGCAGTCCTGCAGTTCGAAGTATTAGGGCTTGCTTGTACGTATCCTAGTGCTTTCACTGCATGTGTAGCCGCTTCGCTGTCCGGACTCGCACGCTGCCTGCCAGCGCTACGTGTTCAGTGGCGTGCGTGCGTGCGTGCGTGCGTCGGCTTCTCAATGAGCAGCAGTGTGTTTTTTCTGCCGGGGATTTCCAGCACTCGGGAGGAAGTTCGAACAGGCAGGGGCTTTCCACACAGATATGTACTGGATACACGGCAGCTCAGACAATACAGTATGGGGGATTTTTTGTCTTTATGCAATCTTTCAAATACCGACCATATACGCATTTAGCAATGGCACCGATGAACCAGTCTGGTGGAAGTATTCGTTTTAAAATACAATACTGAGAATCCCTTTGAACTGAACGTTTTTTTGGAACGCTGTCTGTGGCTGTTTTTTCTCCATCTAACATAAAAGCAGTCCTCAACATAGGGAGATTGAACGTCGTAAACGGATTGCTATATGTAAGTGTTGCTATATTTTTGTATTGCTTGTTTCTTATTAATTGTTGAAAGAGTTTCAGTGTGTTCTGTTCACCTGTATTGAGTGCGTGTGCGTGGATGTTATGTGTGTTCTTTTAAACTCTTAAAGGGGCAGTACGCTTCCAGGGTATATTAAAAACAATGTTCCTGTCAGAATGAACTCTCTCCCAGCCGCTGCCGTTGTATTCCAACTTGATTGTCAGGCGTTCTGTGCACGCAAAATGAATGAATTAATCTCGCATCGTTATATTGTGACTTGTGAAGTAATGCCACCTCAAGAACGTCATATATTACCACTCGAGTCGTTCAGTATTTAGAGCGGTCCATTGTAAAGGCTTCCCATAGTAAACACATAACAAAGTAGCAATAAAGCATACTGAAAATATGGTAAAGCATGGGTAAGTATTGTAAAGCCCAGAGAGCTGTGATCAAGCATATTACAAAACATGGAAAACCGTGTTAAACTACAGTAAATGTGTAACCGTGATAGACCTGCTTGAGATTCATTCACAGTTTCGTGTGGTAAACTTTAATAATGGCGATGTAAAGTAGCATATTCATTATGGCAAATGAAAACAGTATTGCTTGGTATGATAGTGTGTTTTGTATGTTAAGGAACCTCAGTTAAAGGTACTGTAACTCCATTTATCATTTTATAATTTTGAAATCGCCTCAATGAATAGCAATTCAATAGGAATTCGCAAGCTTGGAGTTGCATTCTACAGAGAGTTGTGTCTGTGTATCTCCCTGTGATTGTGAATGTAATGTGCAGTGTACTGGAGTGCAAGGCTAGGCTTTGCACTGTCTGAATAAACTGGAATGAAAGGCTAGGATTCCTCCCCTGTCATTTACATTGCAGCTGTACAAGGCCTGCATTATCTACATCACTGCTCACAACAGGAGGAGAGGCACTAGATATTTACACAGGTGTGGTCACTGCCAAATACTCCTGGAGCTAAAACCCAACCTTAACATGATCCTTATTCAGAGCTATTCCTGGAAAAAACTACAAAATCACACCCTAAAGAGCTATTCTTGGAAAAAAAAACTACAAAATCACACCCTAATGAGCTATTCCTGGAAAAAACTACAAAATCACACCCTAATGACTGAGGGAGGAGTTGCTTGATTTGCACTGGTGAAGTGGGGCCTTGTGTGCGCAGAGCCTGCAGTGTACAAAATGAAAAGCCTGGGAGAAGCGTGCAGATTCCCCCTGGCTTTGATAAGAGACCCTTTGAGAGGACTGCAGCTTGCTGGGCATGACCGTTGCTGTGAAAGCACTTTCCCATGGTTCCTATAGCTGGCTTTCAAATTCCATTCAAATGTAAGGAGTATTGTTCTCTTTTTAATGTGCGATGCTATACCGTTTGACTTCAGGGCCTAGGAAAAAGTCCCTTGAATTTCATGGCCCACCCACCTCCTGCACAGCGTCTGATAAGTCAGTGTTCATCCTGTGCAGTGGCCGGCAGGCTTGTGTTTTTCATGTATTTAGGTCATGATAAGATGTTTTGAAAGGTTTAGTAAAACCCTTCTGCGTCTTGGCTCTGTATTCCTGTTGAGCTCTTCAGCATGCCACAGGGGGCTGTGCAGCACTGCACCGAATACAAGCAGGGTGTGGACATCGAGCTGCCTTCCCAGGGAATGGAAACGAACCGGACTGTCCGCAGAAAACAACTGCCCTCACCTTCTGTGAAAGAAGAATGCAGGAAACAGACACTGCTAGGAAATTATATTTAGGGCTTCTGTCTTTCGCTTGTTGTTTCATTTTTGGTGCATATTTTGAGCTGTTTGCAAGTTTGTTGTAAATCGGGTGTTTTCGGGGCTTTGGCTTTTTATATACTGTATAAAAATTGTTGTTTTCGGTGACTTTCCAAAATGCTCGGGTGTTTTTTTCTGTCGCAGTATGTATAGGAACTGGACAGTACATGCACTCTTAAGTTGTGCTTTCTTTCCTTTGCCGTCTTCCACAGTGAAATCCTTCCTTCTGGTCACAGCACATTCTAAAGGGTTTTTGTGTGTGTCTGCATTTTTTTTTCACTACAATTTGCAATTGTGTTTTAAATCCTCCCTATAACTGTAGTGTAGCTTTAAATCCTGTGAATAAGCCTTCTAATTGTAATCCCGTTTTAAATCTCGCAAGCGGAGTCTCCAATAGAAATGCAGGAATTTGCTGCCACTCAGTAGTTGGGGCGGGGTTAAAGTATTCAGAACAAATCAATGATAGATACGAGTCAGGGAGGAGGGATGTTGCCCAGCTGCAGGTAGTTTGTCTATTTTTTGTAGTGGGTTTTTGCTTTTCTAAATGGGAAAGGGGTGAAGTCCATGTGAATTGAGTCATCATGTCCAGTGTTTTTCCGTGTTTATTGGCAGCACACAGATTACATTTTTTTTTTATCGGGGTGTTTATCAGTTTGAAAATCAGAAGCCGTAATTGTATTTCAATGGAAAGTTGAACACGATTGTGACAAACTACAGTGTTGCAAGGAGAAGCTCCCACACTGTAAAGGGTTGTTTCCTGCCGTGGGAACGCCATGGTCCAGCTGCCACCATGGCTGCATATCCCTCTAATCTGCCCAGTTCCAGGAGGATGCAGTGCTGGCTGTACAGCCTTATCAGAATAGACTAACCCATTCTCCTTGGCTTCTTTCTTGCTCTGTGGCTCTGCTGATGGCTCTGGAAAGTCCTGAAAGTTTCAATTGAGGATTTTGTGCTCATGTTAAGGTAGTAAGACAAAACCTGGATACTGTACATGGGCTCTGAAGTGAAATGGCATTGTCGTGGGTGGTGGCGGTGTGGTTGGAGGGCAATGTCATGGGTGGTGGCGGTGGGGTTGGAGGGCATTGTCGTGGGTGGTGGCGGTGGGGTTGGAGGGCAGTGTCGTGGGTGGTGGCGGTGGGGTTGGAGGGCATTGTCGTGGGTGGTGGCGGTGGGGTTGGAGGGCAGTGTCGTGGGTGGTGGCGGTGGGGTTGGAGGGCAGTGTCGTGGGTGGTGGCGGTGGGGTTGGAGGGCAGTGTCGTGGGTGGTGGCGGTGGGGTTGGAGGGCAGTGTCGTGGGTGGGATGCAAAACCTTTGGCCATAACTGTACAGTACATTCTAATTTAAGAAGCTTTTCTTCACTAGCACATCCATGTGAAGGATTGATGTTTTCCTACTATATAATCATGAGTGAACCAAACTGGGCTGTACTTCATAGAAATGCTGCAAAGACTTGTGGAAAACCTGATTCCACTGTGGTCCAGTTATGGTAACAAGCCATTCTGAAACCATGGAAACATGGCATCATTGTGAAGGGTAAGTGTCAAAGCACTAGTGATACTGCAACCCAGCACTGCCTTATCACAGTACTTTGGTATTCATTTTAGCCATCCTGGCCAAGTTGAGTAATGGTGGGATGGCAGGGCCCATTACATCACCCTCGCGAGAACTCCCTCTGTGGGAAGCTGCTCTGTCTTCAGAGAAGATTCATTCAAAACAAACACATCATTTAGGTCATCATGGGTTAGGGGATTTAAAGAAAGCAGCACCGTCAGATTCAGTACCTAGGAGCTGGCTTGAGTAATGAAATGAGTGTGGAGACACTTCTGCAAACCTCTGCACCTTTAAGAACAGACTGGCAGCTCCCTGCACTCCAGTCCTCTGAGATTAGTTCTGAGGGGTGGGAGGGGGCCTCTTGTTTGGGATGCTGTGTGAAGAGCTTCTGTCTTTTCCATCTGGACTCGTTTTAAAGTGATTCGTGTCCTGTTTCCATCAGCAGAATTGGCTGCTGCAGGCTGTACCTGACGAGGGAACCCTTCACTTGCTGTCTGCTGAATATCTCCAGCGTGTCTGAGGGGGAACCCCGCCAGCTTCAACCTTTAAAGTTCACACTTTACCAATGCGCTTGCACTTGGCCTGACACCCCTACAGATTACCTAACTGACTAGCAAGTCCCCATGCAGTTGGGTTCTTACTCGGTTTGATAGGTAAGAAACGTATTAATGCAACCTTTCAGAAGTACGATGCTGAGGTAGTGAGTTAATCATATGAAGCTGTGTAGGTGTGGTGGCTGTGAAAGATACACCAACATCTCACTTGATTACCAGAAAAGAGTCAGTAAATAAGCTTGTGTGTGTGTGTGTGTGTGTGTGTGTGTGTGTTTGAGTCTCGTCATCAGAGAAAATAGTAATCATCTGATTCCATGTATTTGTATCTAAACAGTGACGTGTGTTCCAAACCCATTTGTAAGCTCTGGTTTGGAAAGAGGTCTTGGTGCTCAGGCAGGCAGGCAGGCAGGCAGGCAGGCAGGCAGGCAGGCAGTCGGCAGTAGTGTGAAACCCTGTGATTACTCGCTGTCTCTCTTCCTGTAATCTCGGAGAACACTGTCAGTGTGTGGAGGTTTCCCGTTATTGCTGTTTTTTGTTGGTTAGAGGGCGAAGTTTAAAGATTTCTCCTCTGGAAAGTGATGCTCTGCACACCATGCATGAAACCCTGACACGATATCCTGTGCTCAGGTTTGTATTGGCATGCAAAGTGCTGCACAGCCTGTCTGTAGGCTGAAAGCTGCAAAGACATCCTTGCTTCCACCAAGGTTATAATCAAGGTGCTTTTCTGTTGCTTCTCTGTTCTTGTCGATTGAATACACTGCCTGGAAAGCACTGTTTCTGTTTGCAAGATGCACTGCATGATGGTTCAAGCCCAGCTGGTACATTGCATTGATCTGGTGTCAGTTTTTCTATATGCAGCTGTGTATATTCAATAGGAGGAGTAGAGCGATCCTATCCTGTGGCTCCTGTCCTGGTTCTGGTTCACACCCATTTTGTGTCTTGGAGCTCTTCAGTGGCTGCACTTCATTCTGCTGAATCTACTTTGAATATTGTAAGAACGGTGATTTCTAATGGCTGTACATGTGGAAAGTTTATACTTGCTGTTTCAGGTATTTTCTGATGTAGATTGCAGTACAGGAATCCTCGGAGGTGTCCTCGCAGTTACTCTCATTCGAGTTTTAACCCCCCCGCCTTCAAACTGGGTTGGTTTACGAAATCCCTTCTGCTCTTCCCAGTGAGATCTCTCCGGCGTGGCCCGCTGGAGGCAGAGTGATTCTACAGTGAGCTCTGGTGTAGACTGCACAGCTTTACCCTGTGTTAGCTTTCATGAGGAGAGACAGTGAAATCACATGACTGAAAGGGTTGAGAGGTGGGAGTAAGAGCCAATCGGCATACAGTTTAAGGGACTCTTAAAAGGGTAACAGCAATATAAAAAGGGGTTTGGATAATTGAATGTGTGCTGTACAGAATGTCAAGAAATCCCAGTAAAATTTGCTTTCAGATTTGATGTCTCATGTATTGTCCTGAGACTCCAGTTCTCGTGTCTCCATTCCCAGCACAGCGCTTGCTGGGGTGCAGAGATTGGTTCGGCTTGCTGGGGTGCAGCGATTGGTTCGGCTTGCTGGGGTGCCGCGATTGGTTCGGCTTGCAGGGGTGCAGCGATTGGTTCGGCTTGCTGGGGTGCAGCGATTGGTTCGGCTTGCTGGGGTGCAGCGATTGGTTCGGCTTGCAGGGGTGCAGCGATTGGTTCGGCTTGCTGGGGTGCCGCGATTGGTTCGGCTTGCAGGGGTGCAGCGATTGGTTCGGCTTGCTGGGGTGCAGCGATTGGTTCGGCTTGCTGGGGTGCAGCGATTGGTTCGGCTTGCTGCGGTGCAGTGGTTCTGTTTGAATTCCTGTCGGAAGGCAGCATGTGGGTGTCGTGCACACCTGAACAGTGCTGCTAACGTTCTGTAAGCAGAGGCTGCAGGTGTCACTCTGCACCGAGAAGCTTCCTGCACACAACTGAAACGAACAACAGGAGACATCGGCGCAAAGTGACAAACAAGAGAATTGTTCCTCCCTGAGTCGGAAACACAGTAAAGAGCTGAAGAAGTGGAGGCAAGAATAATAGGTTTTAGTGGAGAAGTGTAAGAAAGATATATCATTTTTTATTTTATTTTATAAAGACTATTTATGGTAGGTTTTTAGTAAATTTCAATCTGATGACTTTTCCCTTTTTTGCTTTATCGTCTTGTTGAGTAGGTGGGGTAGGGGTAGGGTGTAGGTGGGGTAGGTGTAGGTTTGGTACGGAGTAGGTGGTGTATGGGGTAGGTGTGGGGTAGGAGGTAGGGTGTAGGTAGGGGTAGGGTGTAGGATGTAGGTGGGGTTGGGTGTAGGTGGGGCAGGGTGTAGTGTGTAGGTGGGGACGGGTGTAGGTGGGGTAGGGTGTAGGTAGGGTAGGGCTATGGTGTAGGTGGGGTAGGGGTAGGGTGTAGGTGGGGACGGGTGTAGGTGGGGTAGGGTGTAGGTAGGGTAGGGCTATGGTGTAGGTGGGGTAGGGGTAGGGTGTAGGGTGGAGGTGGGGTTGGGTGTAGGTGGGGCAGGGTGTAGTGTGTAGGTGGGGACGGGTGTAGGTAGGGTAGGGCTATGGTGTAGGTGGGGTAGGGGTAGGGTGTAGGGTGGAGGTGGGGTACGGGTGTAGGTAGGGTAGGGCTATGGTGTAGGTGGGGTAGGGGTAGGGTGTAGGTGGGGTAGGTGTAGGTTTGGTACGGAGTAGGTGGTGTATGGGGTAGGTGTGGGGTAGGAGGTAGGGTGTAGGTAGGGGTAGGGTGTAGGATGTAGGTGGGGCAGGGTGTAGTGTGTAGGTGGGGACGGGTGTAGGTAGGGTAGGGCTATGGTGTAGGTGGGGTAGGGTGTAGGGTGTAGGTGGGGACGGGTGTAGGTAGGGTAGGGCTATTGTGTAGGTGGGTAGGGGTAGGGTGTAGGGTGTAGGTGGGGACGGGTGTAGGTAGGGTAGGGCTATGGTGTAGGTGGGGTAGGGGTAGGGTGTAGGGTGGAGGTGGGGACGGGTGTAGGTGGGGTAGGGTGTAGGTAGGGTAGGGCTATGGTGTAGGTGGGGTAGGGTGTAGGATGTAGGTGGGGTTGGGTGTAGGTGGGGCAGGGTGTAGTGTGTAGGTGGGGACGGGTGTAGGTGGGGTAGGGTGTAGGTAGGGTAGGGCTATGGTGTAGGTGGGGTAGGGGTAGGGTGTAGGGTGTAGGTGGGGTAGGGTGTAGGTAGGGTAGGGCTATGGTGTAGGTGGGGTAGGGGTAGGGTGTAGGGTGTAGGTAGGGTAGGGCTATGGTGTAGGTGGGGTAGGGTGTAGGTAGGGTAGGGCTATGGTGTAGGTGGGGTAGGGGTAGGGTGTAGGGTGTAGGTGGGGTAGGGTGTAGGTAGGGTAGGGCTATGGTGTAGGTGGGGTAGGGTGTAGGTGGGGTAGGGTGTAGGTAGGGTAGGGCTATGGTGTAGGTGGGGTAGGGGTAGGGTGTAGGGTGTAGGTAGGGTAGGGCTATGGTGTAGGTGGGGTAGGGGTAGGGTGTAGGGTGGAGGTGGGGACGGGTGTAGGTAGGGTAGGGGTGTAGGTGGGTAGGTGGGGTAGGGTGTAGGTAGGGTAGGGCTATGGTGTAGGTAGGGGTAGGGTGTAGGGTGGAGGTGGGGTTGGGTGTAGGTGGGGCAGGGTGTAGGGTGTAGGTGGGGACGGGTGTAGGTAGGGTAGGGCTATGGTGTAGGTGGGGTAGGGGTAGGGTGTAGGGTGTAGGTGGGGACGGGTGTAGGTGGGGTAGGGTGTAGGTAGGGTAGGGCTATGGTGTAGGTGGGGTAGGAGTAGGGTGTAGGGTGGAGGTGGGGACGGGTGTAGGTAGGGTAGGGCTATGGTGTAGGTGGGGTAGGGGTAGGGTGTAGGGTGTAGGTGGGGACGGGTGTAGGTAGGGTAGGGCTATGGTGTAGGTGGGGTAGGGGTAGGGTGTAGGGTGTAGGTGGGGTAGGGTGTAGGGTGGAGGTGGCGGCGTCCGCACTGTAGGCTCAACATTTGAAACAGAAACACCTTTAAATCTTACTTTCTTTTTCCACTTTAAAGTTGAACTCCCTTATAAATGACTTGAATTCAGATTTAACAAGAATACCTCCTTTTAGAGCTGATCATAGTTTCCAAAGGTTTTGTGTAAAGTTTTTTTGTAAGAAAATGACAATGGCCCTCACCTTGATCTTTTAAATGCACTTTTGTATTTCTAGACTGTGAATAACGTTTGTTTTTAAGGTAAATGCAACAAATGTTTAGCTGAAGTTTCCATTAGCAATACTATGGTGCATGGGAATTGCAAACTTATTATAAAAACATGTAATGGTTGTACAGTAACCCCTCCTGGGTAATAGAGACTGCATCCTGAATGTAATGAAAGGGTTATTGCCTGTGTTACGATACGTTATTCCACTGTGCTCATGAACTGGTAAGATTTCAATCTCTGTGAAAACAGGATGTGATACAGTACGACTGTTAAAGTCGCATCACATCCTGTTTTATTAAAGTCGTATCACATCACATTATTAAATAGGACGCGATATGACTTTAATAAACAGGATGTGATACGACTTTAATAAACAGGATGTGATACGACTTTAATAAACAGGATGTGATACGACTTTAATAAACAGGATGTGATATGACTTTATTAAACTGGATGTGATATGACTCTAATAAACAGGATGCAGTTTTATAAGTCTGAACTTTAGTGGTTCTCCGTCCTAATAGTTGTGTGGTTAGAACAGGGACTTGGACGCTTTGTGACTGTGGTTCTCTCCTCCTGTAGGGAGCATGAGAGGAGAATAATTGCTCTGTGCTGAGCAGGTAACAGAAGCAGCAGACAGAACAGCTGAACATGCAAATGGCACAGGAACAGAGAAATGAGGATACAGCAGAGAGTCGAAGGAGCTATCCCTGTCCCACCAGATCTGTTGAAACTCGTCAAGCATAAGAAACGTTATCTTGCTTGCCTCCTTCAGACCATCTTACCCTAGAAATCAATAAAGAGTAAAGAATACACACTGAAGTGGTTTCTTTTGGCTTTCACATGAATTTTTCAAATTCCATTGTAGTGGTTTGGTCGAAGAATTAAAAAGAAAACAGTGCTGTATTTATAAAGCCCATTTTGAAGTAGTCTATTTAATGATGAAATCCTTTCTAAGAACTTTATTTGTATTTTCAAAGTCCTTAAAATTTATATATATATATATTATATATATATATATATATATATATATATATATATATATTATAATAATGATATTATATATTATTCCTTAATGAATTCCTTAAAATTATTAATTAAATATAATACATTTTGTAATTAAACATGTTAAAATATTCTTTCAAAATAAAGGCATTTTCAAATATTTCATTTTGAATTGCAGCACCTGAAAACATTTTATAACCACAAATTGTGGTTCTTCATCAAATGAAGGTAAATGTTTTCATTTTTACCTTGACATGCTTGAGGCTTGTCTGGAAGGTCTAGACAGTGCAGACAGTAGTGTCATTGATGTGTGTGATTCAATGTGTTGGTTTGAAGCTGGAGAGCAGGGGAGTTCTGTGCTGTGAGTGGCAGATCCAGGCTCCTGCTTTCTGGTGCACATGGAGGTCCTTGCATACAATCCAATGAGTCAAGCATGTGTCTGCTCCCAGTATTATTACAACTGCTCAACTACAGAGCCTGAATCCCGTTTGCTTTTACAGGTGTGTGATACAAATCACAGTATGCATTATTCAGTGATTTAGTGTCTCAGTGTTTCAAATACGAAGCATTCACTGCATCTAGCATAGTGGTTTGTTTATTATTCAGCTGAACTGTCGTAAGTGCTCTATGTGTGAGCTTTGTTACTGTTTGTGACCGTGTGAAGAGGTTCACCTTCATGACTTTCTGCGTCCTGTCGTAAGGTTGTCACAGTTTCTTAGTGAAGGAGTTTTGAACCTTTTGTTGAACAGCGACATTAGCAGCTGCATTTGCATTCAAGCGCTGCTCAACTCCCCCTTTTACTGAGTTCATGCACACATCTTTACTGCAGAAGAGGGTTATTTTAGGATAGAGATGGGTTCATTACCATAGTGACCTGCCAAAATGAAACCTAGTTTATACTGTAGGCTTCAAGATACAGGCAAGATGAGCCCTGTGATTTCACATTGCTGCAGTACATGCTTTATAAAGTTAAGCATGTACTGTAGGTAGTACTTGTATTTCATAAGCAGTATGTTAGGCATGTACTGAACAGTATTTCTACAGTAAGAAACGTGCACCTGTGTTGGATTATGAGCAATGCATGAGACTGATGCTGTCCCACTGTGAAGGATCTCAATGCATTTCACCTGGGCTGAGCTGCACAATATTTCCATTGCCAGGAGTCCAGGGATGTGTGCGAGCCCCTCGTGAATCCACCCATGTGTCTGAACCCCGCTGTATAGAACAGCAACGACCGTCTGAGGCTGTGCTGCCGGATTGGTTTATTTTTTATAGGGAGGAGAGGAGAGTTCTGCTTGCTGGGTGGGAAGATGCTGCTCCTCAAAGTGCACACATGTTCTCTCAACAGTTTTTATTTCCTTTAAGAGAGCTGTGTGGAGCCAAACCCTTTAAAAAAGTCTCTGTGTGTGTGTCTGTGTTTGTGTGTGAGTGTCTGTACCAGTGTGCGTCCACATGTGTGTGTGTCTGTGCCCCTGTGTGTGTGTGTGTGTGCTGTGTGCATCCGCATGTGTTTGTGTGTGTGTGTGTGTGTGTGCCTGTGTGCATCGGTGTGCATGACCAGCGGTTTGCTTTTGTTTTATTTTATTCACCTGCCGGTATTGACTAGAGTATTCAGCTGGGCTCCACTGTGCTGTAGAGTTCCTTTGTGTGCAGCTTTGTGTGCAGCCTTGCATGAGCTGAGCAAACATCTTTAAAAAAAATCAATCTCTGTGCACAATACAGTACTGACATTCATAAAAACCAACGGGACAGTTTTATGCTGTTCTGCATTGTGGCTGTACTGTGGGTCGTGGTTGTCACCTCTTTAATAATACTGACACTATTGTTGGCTGTAACCATGGGGGGGGGTGTATGTACAGTTCTTTACTAGCATAGTTTGTTCTCGAGTGTCTCCTTTCACACCTACAGTCAACACAGATCTTTCAGTTCTTTAGAAATACTTTCAGACTAATTTGTCATTTCAAGTCCTTGTAGAATAGAGGCAGTGGTTCTCAGTGTATATCCATCTCTGCTCACATACACAGCTATAGATCCCTGATCCCACTATAGATCCCTGATCCCACTATATCCCCCTGATCTGCTATAGATCCCTGATCCTGCTGTAGATCCACAGTGCCACTGTAGATCCATGTGCTGCCTCTCTGATATGATTCAGTAGATGAGACTTTAGGCCCAGTTCTGTTCAGTACATCTTGTAATAATCCATGCAGTCTCATTTCTGTCCATCACTATTGTTTGTCTGTGCTGAGAAGCCTTGATTTTGTTCTGCAAGGTGTATCTGTCGTGCTGTGAGTGAAGTCCTATTTCAGTAACAGTGAGGTGACAGGCCTGCCAGTGTTCCCTGCAATATATATACTTTGTTGACTACACAGTATGTTTTGTGTAAAGATTGGTGTTCCTGGTGTGGGAACAAATAGTGAGCAGTGATTAAAATAAAAAGAATGAAACAGAAATCATGTGTATTTTCCCCTGTTCTCTTCTTCAGTTCACATTTTTTTAAAAGGTTAAATGTGTTCTAGTCAAAGCAGTGTTTACAGATTCTTTACCATCAATTACTGCTTCATAATCTGGCATTCCCCCTGCTCAACTGCCAGGCATACTGCTGGAGCTGAGCCAAGGGGCTGCCATGCCTCCCATCTATTGGCCTGTGGTTTACCCCACAGACCGCACTGGAGCTGCAGGGAAACAGCTGAGAACAGTCAATCATGCTGAGAACAGTCAATCATGCACAATGAGCAGGGACAGGGGGCGGGGTTTCATGCTGAGAACAGGCAACCTTGCAGAGTGAGCAGGGGGCAGAGTTTCATGATCAGAACATATGTGTGTTATTTATTTATTTATTTTAGTAAATAGGACATGACTGGATGCATTGAGCAGGTTTTTTTAGGGCAAGGTCACATGCATATACTAAAGTTCAAGTAAAACATGCCTCATTTCCTGTCCGAGTAGATGAGCAGTGTTTTTACACGCTAGCCTAGTAATTTTGCTGTAAGAGGTGTCGCATCTTTCCTGAGTATTAGTGAGAATTCCTGTCAGTCTTTTCAGTACCTTACCGAAGAGAATCTTAAGGTGAAAGTGTGAAATGTTCTTGCTGATCCTTTTGAGCATGAATATAGAACCGAAGGAATGGTTGCTGTTATTTTTTTTGTTAATTGTTTATTAGTATAACTAGCAGGAAATGTCATGGGTTCCAGTAGAAGCAGTTCTATTCATGTTGTTTTTGTTTTTCTCCTGTATAATGACCTCTCGCGTGATGACCTCGCTGTGTTGGTATGTTTTCACGTGCTGTCTCTGCTCTCCTCAGGTCATGTCAGCTGGTAGGAATGTGGACTTGCCTCTGGAACTGCAGACCCAGCTGCAGCGGTTCAACCCGGTCCGCCCCTCCCCTGCGTCGCGGCCGGGCTCCATGCGCTCGGAGCTGAGCCCCTCCCCCTCCTCCTCCTTCATGCCACTCCACAGGGGGTTCAAGGACCGCTTCGTCCAGCCGCTGGAGCCCAAGTACTGCTGTGAGTCGTGCCGCCTGGCCCTGTGCAACCCCCGGCAGACTGAGTGCGGGCACCGCTTCTGTGAGAGCTGCATCCGGGACCTGCTCTGGTAAGATCTCGCATGTACACAAGACACTGGCTAAGAAACAGCGGGGTGAAATGCTTTGGGCTGATTCATCCTAGCAGGCACTTGGAATCATGTTAGCTAAGACACAGGCAGGGTAGGATGCTGTGGGCTGATTCTCCTCAGCATGCACATGAAAACATGTTCGCTTGATCCCGGAGTAGTCTTGGCTTCTGCATTGGAAGACATGCTTGCAGAAACATTTCTCCGCATTGGCTGACTGGGAGAGATCCTGAGAACATGTGAGCCGTGGATCATGTGGCTTTGCAACTTGACTACCCTCATGTGGTTTTGACAACTGCTAATATATTGAAATGTACACTGAAGGACCATGTCTGTAGAACCATATTCCCACAGCTACACCACTTCATTAAGTATGAAATGCTTTCTTCCTGTTTTTTGGACACCTATGTAGTGGGAATATAAGCAATGATCAGGCGCTGCTTGAAACTTTATCCCAACAATGTTTAGAAGAAATGTTTCCTTGTGTCTGCTGGGCTTTTTAGCTCCCTAGATTTATCTGTTTTTTTGGGTAATTGTTCCTGCAATAGGAGCGGTTATGTTTGTAACCCAGCTGTCACAGTACAAGTCTCAGCAGTACTGCCGTGCACAAATAAGACTTTGAAACAACTCCGTAATCCAGAGCAAGTGCAGACAAGAGTGTGGCAGCAAACACAGCAGGGAATGTAAGCAGCATCTTCTACACACACCTGCAGCCACTTCACTTTGCAATGAGAATGAGTTAGTCTAGGAGGACTTGTTGTTACACTCTCTCTCTCTCTCTCTCTCTCTCTCTCTCTCTCTCTCTCTCTCTCTCTCTCTCTCTCTCTCTCTCTCACACACACACACTAACATGCGTGTTAAGTAATTTTGTAACGGTAGTCTTTTATGAGGTGTGAGATTGGAGTCCCGGGGAGGAGTTGATACTGCAGATATTGTATCTCAGGGGGAGTGTGTGTGCGTGTGTTTGTGGAGATGTATCTCAGGTCTGTGTGTGGAGGTGTTGTATCTCAGCGGGAGGGGGGTGTGTGGAGGTGTTGCATCTCCTGGGTATTCACAGTTCTGTCTCCCCTTGTTTGAAGCCTCCAACCCCCAGTCTGTCCAGCTGACGGAGAGCCTCTCTATGAGGACAAAGTAAGTGACCCTCCTTTCGGATTCTGCATTTCAGTTTATTAACAGTATTGATCTTGCCATGTCATTGCCATGCTGTACGTGTTGTTAATTATTATTATTATTATTATTATTTATTATTGTGTGTATGTGAATTTGAATGAGGATGCAACCCTTGCCTGCTTTCTGTTCCAGGTTTTTACCGATGTGTGCTGCAGGAGAGAGATCATGGGGCTCAAAGTGTACTGTCGGAATGAAAAGAACGGCTGCAAAGACCAGATGACACTCCAGCTTCTTCTAGTACGACTGCTGCAGACGCTCCAATACGTTTCATCTGCTGTGTGTCCACAACCATATCATGAACTGTAATGATTAATTTATCCATTCGTTTTTTTACAGGAACATTTACAAGACTGCCTGTATTGCGAGATCACATGTCCACGGGCGGAATGTAAAGACACATTTCTACGAAAAGACGTGTCTGACCACTTAGCAAAAAAATGCAAATACAGAGACACAATATGCACTTACTGCAAGAGGACGGTGCTGCTAGCAGATCAGAAGGTAACTCCCCTGAATCCGTTGCTTTCTATTGATGGCTGGACTTCCCGCTCACGTGTTCTTCTCGTTCTGCTGCCTCTCTTGGGTTTGTGCTGCTTGCTGGTCTCCACAAAACTGGCAGCGTGGTGTTCTCTGTGGAGAACAGAAATCCACACACATTTCAGCAACTGTGTGTTCACTTGTTTTAAATGGTTGATCCGGTTTGCTTTGCTGGTTATTCTGAGGTGCTGAGAAGAGCAAAGGGAATGTTCTAGAAGCTTCATTTCCTTTCAGTGTTGCCTGTCTTCTCTGTATTCTGCATTGAGGACCAGTCTTCTCATAAGGGGCTATTTAAGCTGCAGTATAGCCTTTGTGAGTGATGTGTATGTGGCTCACAATCTCATTTTAATTATTTTAATGATAACAGCTTGCTGGGATTATTGTACTCTGTGTCCTTTCTCTCTTTCAGAAACATGAAGAATCGCTCTGTCCAGCCTTTCCTGTTACCTGCCCAAACAAATGTAGCTACAGCTCTGTTTTACGAAGTCAGGTAAGATTGCCCTTGTTTCTGCAAAATGTATTTGTGTTGCTCATTTTTACAAAAGTGTTCCTTCCCATTTTACTGTGTAGATTTCTATTTATTGCATATGGATGTGGAAATGTTAGATGAAGCAGCCCGGCCTCTTTAAACATGTGCGCTCATAAATGTTATCTATACTGCTGAGCAGTATCAAAGTTGAGCAATAATAAAACACCCTGTCTAGCAGGGCTGCTCAGACACGCATTGCCAGTAACACAACTGTGCTGTCCTGTAATGAACCCAACTGTGGTGTCCTGTCTTGACTCTCCAGTTTGTTCTGTATTGAAGAGCTTGCAGATCAGAAGGATTTGTATTGATGTATTTGTTACAGACAGAGTTTGTTTTTGTGATGGACTAGAATACTAAGAAAGCATGATTCCAGCACTCAGCTCACTGCAGGAAATGCCGCAGATGGGAACCACGTTGGCTTATGTGGCTCTTTTGTTTTTCAGCTAACTAACCACCAGCATGAATGCCCTAACGCCCAAGCAAACTGTATATTCACTCGCTATGGATGCACCTTTAAGGTAAGCATTTTTACACAGCATGTATAAATCTGCACACGTGTGCCAGCAGAGGGTTTCCTGCATTTATAGATGTATTTAGTTAAACAGTCATTGACACAGAAAGGTCTGCTGACGGTGTCTTCATTTTTATTTTCCGATTTCCTCTTTTCTCTCTGAAGGGATTAAACCAAGACATGAAAGAGCATGAGTCAAGCTTCATGAGCGAGCATCTCAAACTGATGGTGGCAAGAAACTGCAGTCTAGAGACCAAGGCAAGTATGACTCCTCTGCACCCTCTGATCTCTGTCCCTCCTGTATTGTTTCTTAGACTGTTGTGGGAATGCAGGAAACAAGATGCTTCACTCTGTAAAGTTTCTCATATTAGTAGCGTTACCTTTACTGACACACTGCACGCCTCAGTGCTCTCAGTTAAACACTCTGTGAAGTCTCTAATATTATCCTGCACTGTTCTCTGTACTGACGCACTGCACCCTCACTGCTCTCGGTTAAACGCTCTGTGAAGTCTCTAATATTATCCTGCACTGTTCTCTGTACTGACGCACTGCACCCTCACTGCTCTCGGTTAAACGCTCTGTGAAGTCTCTAATATTATCCTGCACTGTTCTCTGTACTGACGCACTGCACCCTCACTGCTCTCGGTTAAACGCTCCGTGAAGTCTCTAATATTATCCTGCACTGTTCTCTGTACTAACGCACTGCACCCTCACTGCTCTCGGTTAAACGCTCCGTG
The DNA here is from genome assembly GCF_017654505.1 of Polyodon spathula. Taxonomy (NCBI): domain Eukaryota; kingdom Metazoa; phylum Chordata; class Actinopteri; order Acipenseriformes; family Polyodontidae; genus Polyodon; species Polyodon spathula. The sequence continues at coordinate 37,652,181 of NC_054550.1, forward strand.
AAGTCTCTAATATTAACCTGCACTGTTCTCTGTACTGACACACTGCACCCTCACTGCTCTCGGTTAAACGCTCCGTGAAGTCTCTAATATTAACCTGCACTGTTCTCTGTACTAACGCACTGCACCCTCACTGCTCTCGGTTAAACGCTCCGTGAAGTCTCTAATATTATCCTGCACTGTTCTCTGTACTGACGCACTGCACCCTCACTGCTCTCGGTTAAACGCTCTGTGGTTTAGATGCTGATCGTGCTAAGTTTCTTGTACTGGCAGTGCAGTGCTATGTAGTATATGGAGATGCTACTTTACTGTCAGTGAAGGGTAAGCTATAGTAAGGAGTGGCAGAGATACTTCAGATCATTTGTGGTTAAAAGTGATTTTTTTTTTCGTTGTCATTTTTGCAAGACATGTCAGATGAATGTGTGAGAGGTTAAGCCTGGCCCATGCTCCTTGTTTGAAGCTCTGTGTCTCTTGTGTTATTCTTGATGTTTGAAGCTCCGTCTCTCTTGTGTTATTCTTGATGTTTGAAGCTCTGTCTCTCTTGTGTTATTCTTGCTGTTTGAAGCTCTGTCTCTCTTGTGGTGTTCTTGCTGTTTGAAGCTCTGTCTCTCTTGTTGTTCTTGATGTTTGAAGCTCTGTCTCTCGTGTTATTCTTGCTGTTTGAAGCTCTGTCTCTCTCATGTTATTCTTGCTGTTTGAAGCTCTGTCTCTCTTGTGTTATTCTTGATGTTTGAAGCTCTGTCTCTCTTGTGTTATTCTTGATGTTTGAAGCTCTGTCTCTCTTGTGTTATTCTTGCTGTTTGAAGCTCTGTCTCTCTTGTGTTATTCTTGATGTTTGAACCTCTGTCTCTCTTGTGTTATTCTTGATGTTTGAAGCTCTGTCTCTCTTGTGTTATTCTTGATGTTTGAAGCTCTGTCTCTCTTGTGTTATTCTTGCTGTTTGAAGCTCTGTCTCTCTTGTGTTATTCTTGCTGTTTGAAGCTCTGTCTCTCTTGTGTTATTCTTGATGTTTGAAGCTCTGTCTCTCTTGTGTTATTCTTGATGTTTGAACCTCTGTCTCTCTTGTGTTATTCTTGATGTTTGAAGCTCTGTCTCTCTTGTGTTATTCTTGATGTTTGAAGCTCTGTCTCTCTTGTGTTGTTCTTGCTGTTTGAAGCTCTGTCTCTCTTGTGTTATTCTTGATGTTTGAAGCTCTGTCTCTCTTGTGTTATTCTTGATGTTTGAAGCTCTGTCTCTCTTGTGTTATTCTTGATGTTTGAAGCTCTGTCTCTCTTGTGTTATTCTTGATGTTTGAACCTCTGTCTCTCTTGTGTTATTCTTGATGTTTGAAGCTCTTTGTCTTGTGGTGTTCTTGCTGTTTGAAGCTCTGTCTCTCTTGTGTTATTCTTGATGTTTGAAGCTCTGTCTCTCTTGTGTTATTCTTGATGTTTGAACCTCTGTCTCTCTTGTGTTATTCTTGATGTTTGAAGCTCTGTCTCTCTTGTGTTATTCTTGATGTTTGAAGCTCTGTCTCTCTTGTGTTATTCTTGATGTTTGAAGCTCTGTCTCTCTTGTGTTATTCTTGATGTTTGAAGCTCTGTCTCTCTTGTGTTATTCTTGATGTTTGAAGCTCTTTGTCTTGTGGTGTTCTTGCTGTTTGAAGCTCTGTCTCTCTTGTGTTATTCTTGATGTTTGAAGCTCTTTCTCTCTTGTGTTATTCTTGCTGTTTGAAGCTCTGTCTCTCTTGTGTTATTCTTGCTGTTTGAAGCTCTGTCTCTCTTGTGTTATTCTTGCTGTTTGAAGCTCTGTCTCTCTTGTGTTATTCTTGATGTTTGAAGCTCTGTCTCTCTTGTGTTATTCTTGATGTTTGAAGCTCTGTCTCTCTTGTGTTATTCTTGATGTTTGAAGCTCTTTCTCTTGTGTTGTTCTTGCTGTTTGAAGCTCTGTCTCTCTTGTGTTATTCTTGATGTTTGAAGCTCTGTCTCTCTTGTGTTATTCTTGCTGTTTGAAGCTCTGTCTCTCTTGTGTTATTCTTGCTGTTTGAAGCTCTGTCTCTCTTGTGTTATTCTTGCTGTTTGAAGCTCTGTCTCTCTTGTGTTATTCTTGATGTTTGAAGCTCTGTCTCTCTTGTGTTATTCTTGATGTTTGAAGCTCTGTCTCTCTTGTGTTATTCTTGATGTTTGAAGCTCTTTGTCTTGTGGTGTTCTTGCTGTTTGAAGCTCTGTCTCTCTTGTGTTATTCTTGATGTTTGAAGCTCTGTCTCTCTTGTGTTATTCTTGCTGTTTGAAGCTCTGTCTCTCTTGTGTTATTCTTGCTGTTTGAAGCTCTGTCTCTCTTGTGTTATTCTTGATGTTTGAAGCTCTGTCTCTCTTGTGTTATTCTTGATGTTTGAACCTCTGTCTCTCTTGTGTTATTCTTGATGTTTGAACCTCTGTCTCTCTTGTGTTATTCTTGATGTTTGAAGCTCTTTGTCTTGTGGTGTTCTTGCTGTTTGAAGCTCTGTCTCTCTTGTGTTATTCTTGATGTTTGAAGCTCTTTCTCTCTTGTGTTATTCTTGCTGTTTGAAGCTCTGTCTCTCTTGTGTTATTCTTGCTGTTTGAAGCTCTGTCTCTCTTGTGTTATTCTTGATGTTTGAAGCTCTTTGTCTTGTGGTGTTCTTGCTGTTTGAAGCTCTGTCTCTCTTGTGTTATTCTTGATGTTTGAAGCTCTTTCTCTCTTGTGTTATTCTTGCTGTTTGAAGCTCTGTCTCTCTTGTGTTATTCTTGATGTTTGAAGCTCTGTCTCTCTTGTGTTATTCTTGATGTTTGAAGCTCTTTGTCTTGTGGTGTTCTTGCTGTTTGAAGCTCTGTCTCTCTTGTGTTATTCTTGCTGTTTGAAGCTCTGTCTCTTTTGTTATTCTTGCTGTTTGAAGCTCTGTCTCTCTTGTGTTATTCTTGATGTTTGAAGCTCTGTCTCTCGTGTTATTCTTGATGTTTGAAGCTCTGTCTCTCGTGTGGTGTTCTTGCTGTTTGAAGCTCTGTCTCTCTTGTGTTATTCTTGATGTTTGAAGCTCTGTCTCTCTTGTGTTATTCTTGATGTTTGAAGCTCTGTCTCTCTTGTGTTATTCTTGATGTTTGAAGCTCTGTCTCTCTTGTGTTATTCTTGCTGTTTGAAGCTCTGTCTCGTGTTATTCTTGATGTTTGAAGCTCTGTCTCTCTTGTGGTGTTCTTGCTGTTTGAAGCTCTGTCTCGTGTTATTCTTGATGTTTGAAGCTCTTTCTCTCTTGTGTTATTCTTGCTGTTTGAAGCTCTGTCTCTCTTGTGTTATTCTTGCTGTTTGAAGCTCTGTCTCTTTTGTTATTCTTGCTGTTTGAAGCTCTGTCTCTCTTGTGTTATTCTTGATGTTTGAAGCTCTGTCTCTCTTGTGTTATTCTTGATGTTTGAAGCTCTGTCTCTCGTGTGGTGTTCTTGCTGTTTGAAGCTCTGTCTCTCTTGTGTTATTCTTGATGTTTGAAGCTCTGTCTCTCTTGTGTTATTCTTGATGTCTGAAGCTCTGTCTCTCTTGTGGTGTTCTTGCTGTTTGAAGCTCTGTCTCTTGTGTTATTCTTGATGTCTGAAGCTCTGTCTCTCTTGTGGTGTTCTTGCTGTTTGAAGCTCTGTCTCTTGTGTTATTCTTGATGTCTGAAGCTCTGTCTCTCTTGTGTTATTCTTGCTGTTTGAAGCTCTGTCTCTCTTGTGTTATTCTTGCTGTTTGAAGCTCTGTCTCTTGTGTTATTCTTGATGTTTGAAGCTCTGTCTCTCTTGTGGTGTTCTTGCTGTTTGAAGCTCTGTCTCTTGTGTTATTCTTGATGTTTGAAGCTCTTTCTCTCTTGTGTTATTCTTGATGTTTGAAGCTCTGTCTCTTGTGTTATTCTTGATGTTTGAAGCTCTGTCTCTCTTGTGTTATTCTTGCTGTTTGAAGCTCTGTCTCTTGTGTTATTCTTGATGTTTGAAGCTCTGTCTCTCTTGTGTTATTCTTGATGTTTGAAGCTCTGTCTCTCTTGTGGTGTTCTTGCTGTTTGAAGCTCTGTCTCTCTTGTGGTGTTCTTGATGTTTGAAGCTCTGTCTCTCTTGTGTTATTCTTGCTGTTTGAAGCTCTGTCTCTCTTGTGTTATTCTTGATGTTTGAATCGCTGGAAATCCCAGTACAATCACACTTATCACATGCCTGTCCAGCTCTACTGGAGGAAGTGCGCTTTGGGGAATGTGTTTTTGACTCATTGCATGCTTCTCAGTAAAGGTGTCTGGGGCAGAGATGTGGTTGAGTTGCATGGTTCTCAGTGGGTAATTAAACAGAAGCATCTCCCAGTGTGGACCTCTGTGTCCTGAGTAGGTTATTCAGCTCCTATCAAAGGGTTGCATTCCCTCTGCCCTTTCTTACAATTGCTGGTCTCAAAAGTAGCAGCTGTCATTTCTGTTGAACAGCGTCCTAAATAAAGGCCATGTTGTTTTTCTGAACCCTGAATCAGACAACCAGGATTAGCAAAGCTACTGAAGAAGACTTCTGAGAGTCCTGTGATTCGAGTCGGCTTTACTCCCCTTTACTGTAACACACACAGCCCCCTCTTGTGGTCGCAAATACAGCAACTCTGAAGAAAGGGATTTGCTGTAAATACAGAATAGCCTTGGAAGAGTTTTTTTTTTTACTTGGGATGCATTTTGAATTGTGATCTGCTTTTAAGGTACAGTAGCAGCATCAAACAGCAGTAGACTGCCCTGCTGCTCCATGATTAGAGTTACCACACAGTAAGCTCAGTGGGCACCGTGCAGAGTGTGTGCCAATGCGCAGATCATGATACAGTCGTGCAGAGTGTGCCAATGCGCAGATCATGATAGAGTCGTGCAGAGAGTGTGCCAATGCGCAGATCATGATAGTCGTGCAGAGAGTGTGCCAATGCGCAGATCATGATAGAGCCGTGCAGAGTGTGTGCCAATGCGCAGATCATGATAGAGCCGTGCAGAGTGTGTGCCAATGCGCAGATCATGATAGAGCCGTGCAGAGTGTGTGCCAATGCGCAGATCATGATAGAGCCGTGCAGTGTGTGCCAGTGCGCAGATCATGATACAGTCGTGCAGTGTGTGTGTGCCAGTGTGCAGATCATGATTCAGTATGTGTCTCTATACGTGGGAGATTCCCAATGGGATTCTTTTGATGTGTGAGGAGATGCGGTAACACTGTTAATGATGGAAGGCAGATAAAGGTTTTCCTGTCCAGCCCCACCCCCGCACATGGATTCTTCACGTTGCAGATTCTTTCTTGTTTAAGGTTGTAAGCCGAAGTTCGCACTTACACTTCACAGTAGCAAAACGTATCCACGGAGGAACACAAGTGTACTAAACTATTGAAGCTCTGAGTGGTTACTCATTGTAACCCTAACAAGACCTTCTCTTTTAAAATGAGTTCCTAACCACACTTCAGTTTCCCCTGGGCTTCTGGGATTTCTCCCATTAACCCCCGTGCTGTGTAAGTCATAGTGGTGCTGTTAAATGACACGGCAGACCTGCTGGCTTCTGGTAATGCTGTGCAGGTTAACGAGAAGTGAGGCATGAATTTGCATGAATTCGCTGGAGAAGCGAGGTTATTCAGACTGATAAAGACAACACGAGTTGTTAAGAGTAGCAGAACCTGTGGGTTTGTGGAGGCGTCTCTGTCTGTCAGTCATACAGTGTATCCAGAGAAACATTGGATAGGTTTAGGTCAGGTATTAGAATCCGAAAATAAAAGTAAGTATTTGTCAGTATGTCCATTTATTTATTCCGGGATACAGTGATGTACTTTATATGGACACTGCTATTCATAAAGCTAAAGATTGGATTTTAAAAAAGTATTTGCTTTTAACCCAAAAATCCTTGCCCTGAAATAGGACACCAGTATTTTGGTCGTCATTTTTCAAACAGGAAAGATCATATTCTACCAGAACTGAGTTATCCAGCCTCCATTCCTCCCCCGCACAGGTCTGACATTAGGGGACTTTTTGGAGAGGGATCAGTATAGTGCCTCTAGTTGGATGAGTCACCTTCCAGTTCTGCAGGCTAGTCAGTGTTCAATTCACTCTGTGCCAGGTTTTGTGATTGGGGTTATAAAACCTCCCTGTGAAACATGCCTCTTTTGATGTACTGTCGCCAGAAACCGCCAGTCTTGTCTAAACTTGACAAGCTCTTATTTTGAGGGGTAATGTGTCTGCTTGGCTTGTTTATATGGGAGTCTGAAGCGTCTCTGCTTGTTTCTTTGGGTCTCTGAAGCGTTTCTGCTTGGCTTGTTTCTTTGGGTCTCTGAAGCGTCTCTGCTTGTTTATTTGGGACTCTGAAGCGTTTCTGCTTGGTTTGTTTATTTGGGAGTCTGAAGCGTCTCTGCTTGTTTCTTTGGGTCTCTGAAGCGTCTCTGCTTGTTTCTTTGGGTCTCTGAAGCGTCTCTGCTTGTTTCTTTGGGTCTCTGAAGCGTCTCTGCTTGGCTTGTTTATTTGGGAGTCTGAAGCGTCTCTGCTTGTTTCTTTGGGTCTCTGAAGCGTCTCTGCTTGTTTCTTTGGGTCTCTGAAGCGTCTCTGCTTGTTTCTTTGGGTCTCTGAAGCGTCTCTGCTTGGCTTGTTTCTTTGGGTCTCTGAAGCGTCTCTGCTTGTTTCTTTGGGTCTCTGAAGCGTCTCTGCTTGTTTCTTTGGGTCTCTGAAGCGTCTCTGCTTGTTTCTTTGGGTCTCTGAAGCGTCTCTGCTTGTTTCTTTGGGTCTCTGAAGCGTCTCTGCTCGTTTCTTTGGGTCTCTGAAGCGTTTCTGCTCGCTTCTTTGGGTCTCTGAAGCGTTTCTGCTTGGCTTGTTTATTTGGGTCTCTGAAGCGTCTCTGCTTGTTTCTTTGGGTCTCTGAAGTGTTTCTGCTTGGCTTTTTTATTTGGGACTCTGAAGCGTTTCTGCTTGGCTTGTTTCTTTGGGACTCTGGAGCGTCTCTGCTTGTTTCTTTGAGACTCTGGAGCGTCTCTGCTTGTTTCTTTGAGACTCTGGAGCGTCTCTGCTTGTTTCTTTGGGTCTCTGAAACGTCTCTGCTTGGCTTGCTCATCACAGCATCCTGCAGGGAGATACTTTTAATTGTAACTGGGAAGTTAAACCTGAGCCGGGGGGAACCCCGCTGACGTTCTGTAAGGGGCGCAATGAGTGAAGTGTAACGAAAATAGAGAATGCGCTTTCCAGACACTTTATGTAGTACGGTACAGTCACTTCTCAAGTCTCTGGTTTGTCTGTTTCAGATGGAGGATGTGAAGACTGAACTGCAGGAAAGGTACAAAGTCCTTCCCAGTCTGAACACTCGAATCATTGAGCTGGAAAACCGATACGAGGAAGTGCGGGACAAATCAAAGCAAATGGAACAGAAGATCAGTAACGTACAGGTGAGGATCTCTTCAGAGGTTTGGGTTAGTGTGCTTGAGACACTCAGGCACCCAGGCAGACACGCAGGCAATCAGGCACCCAGGCAGACACGCAGGCAGGCAGGCACGCACCCAGGCAGGCAGGCAGGCAGGCACGCACCCAGGCAGGCACTCGGGCAGGCAGACACGCAGGCAGGCAGGCACTCACCCAGGCAGACACGCACGCACCCAGGCAGGCAGGCACCCAGACAGACACGCAGGCAGGCAGGCAGGTCTCACGCACGCAAGCAGGCAGACACGCACGCGCCGCTGCACTGCTCGCACGCGCCGCAGGCAGGCTCGCACGCACCCGCATCAGCTCGCACGCGCCCGCAGGCGACACGCACGCACACGCACGCACGCGCTGCAACGCGCACGCAACGCACGTCACGCACCCCCCCAGGCCGACACCAGGCGCAGGCAGGCACAGCCGCCCGCACGCACGCACGCCCAGGGCACGCACGCACGCGGTCCGTCAGAACCGCACGGTCTACTGTCGTTGCGCACGCACGCACGCACGGCGCCCGCAGGCAGCACCCACGCACGCACGCACGCACGCACGCACGCACCCAGGCAGGCACGGACACGCACGCACGCACCCACCCAGGCAGACACGCACGCACGCACGCACGCACGCACGCACCCACCCACCCACGCACGCACACCACCCCACCGCAGACACACCCACGCACTGCACGCACGCACGCAACATTCACGCACGCACCCACGCACGCACGCACCCACTCACGCAGATCACGCACCCACGCACGCACACCCACCCATGCAGACTCAGACGTGCCACCCAGGCAGACAGGCACGCACGCACGCACGCACCCACCCAGGCACGCACGCACGCACCCACCCACCACCAGGCCCGCCAGCGCACTCACTCACCCACCCAACCAGACACGCACAGCACTCACCCACACTCACTCACTCACCCACCCAGTCACGCACGCACGCACGCACCCACCCAGCATACACTCACGCACCACTCACCCCACCCATGCAGCACAGCACGCACACCACCCACCCAGGCAGACCGCACCCACTCACGCACCCACCCAGGCACGCACTCACCACCCATTCCACCACGCACTCACCCAGCACCCATTCAGGCAGGCAGCACTCGCCCCCATATTCACTCACGCACCGCAACGCACCCACCGTCACGCACGTCACTCACATTCACCCACCCAGAGCACTCACGCACGCACCACCCACCCATGCACGTCACTCACGCACTCACCCACACCAGTGGGTCCACACAGCACACCCAGGCAGGCGCACCCACGCACACCCAGGCAGACACGCACGCACGCACGCACCGCCCCACCCATGCACACACGCACGCACGCACCCACCCACCCATGCATACACGCACCGACTTCACCACACGTGCACGCGTCCACGCCCGCACCCCCATTCACTCACGCACTCAACCACCGTCAGTGCAGCACTGCACGCACTCACCCACCCAGGCAGTACACTCACGCACTCACGCACGCACCCACCCAGGCATACACTCACGCACGCACGCCCACGCACCCACACCCACCACGCACGCACACGCATGCGAGTCACGCACCCACTGTGCAGACACTCACGCACTCACTCACCCACCCATTCAACACACCCACGTCACGCACGACACGCACGCACGCACGCAGCACCCACCCACCATACACTCAGACAGCACGTCACGCACGCACCCACCCACCCAGGCAGACACTCACGCACGCACGCAGACCCCCCAGGCCACCCCAGCACGCACGTCGCACCCACGCAGACGCCCACCACGCTCGTCTGTGCGTGCACGTCATACACTCACTCACTCACCCACACGTCACCCAGTGCACGCACCACCACGCACGCACGCACGCACGCACCCATTCAGACACTCACGCACGCACCCACCCACCCAGGCACGCACGCACGCACGCACGCACCCACCCACCCAGGCAGACACTCACGCACGCACCCACCCACCCAGGCAGACACTCGCACGCACGCACGCACCCAGGCAGACTGGTGTGGCGGGCCCACCGCGTTCGCGACCACAGCACCGTCTGTGCGTCGTGCGTGCACCCCCTGTGACACTCCTGCACTCACTGCACGCACAGGCAACACCCAGGGTTGATCCACTCGCACGCACGTGCAGCACTCACCCACCCATGCAGACACCACTGCACGTGCATGCACTGCACCCATGGTCAGACACTCTGTTCACGCACGTCACGCAACTCACCCACCCACCCACGACAGACACCTCATGCAGCACGCACATCAGACACGCACCCAGGCAACACTCAGGCAGGCACGCACGCGCACACCACCCACGCACGCACTCACGCACGCACGCACGCACGCACGCATCAGACACGCAGACCGGCGTTCGTGACACACGCCGCGACAGATGCACGCACTGCACACCAGTCAACCACGCACCAGGCAGACACACCCAGCATACACACGCACGCACTCACCCACCCGTCACCACACTCACGCACGCACTCACGCATGCACTGCAGGCACCTCAGCACACGACGCAGACAGACGCACGCACGCAGGCACGCACGCACCTTCGCACCCATCATGCACGCACGCACTGCACCCCACCCAGGCACCTCCACGCACTCACTCAGCACACGTCCGTGACAGACGCACTCCACGCACGCCACACCCAGACAGACCCACGCACCCATACACGCCACGCAACCACTCACCACCCATCAGACACTCAGACACTCACGCTGGCAGGGCACGCACTCCTCACCCACCCAGGCAGACACGCACTCACGCACCCGCACCCACCCCGCACCACACCAGGCAGACACGCACGCACGCACGCACCCACCCAGGCAGACACGCACGCACGCACGCACGCACGCACGACACGCACGCACGCACGCACCCACCCACCCACGCACCCACGCCACACGCACGCACGCACGCACATCCTCACCACCCACCCACCCAGCGTCACGCACACACTCACGCACCCCGTCCATCCACCACCACCTGGGCGTCCACGCACGTGTCAGCACACGCACCATCCGCAGGTGCACGCACGCACGTCCAGCACATACACGTCTGCACATCACCCATTCACAGCCCACCCAGGCAGGCACGCACGCACCCAGGCAGACACGCAATTCGCACCAACCAGGACCACAGGCAGGCAGACATGCACCGCTCGCCCAGGCAGACACACAGGCAGGCACATGTCAGGCATCCGCCCAGCGTCAGACGGTCAGGCAGTCAGGCAGGCACCCACCCAGGCAGACTCCACAGGTGCAGTCAGACAACAGGCAGGCAGCAGCAGCAGGCAGGCAGGCACCACCAGGCAGGCACGCAGGCAGGCAGGCAGGCAGACACAGGCACGCATAGTGTAACTTGATGTCAATTTGAGATTCAGCTAATTATTTTCAATATTTCCATTATTAACTGTTTGCAGGTGGGGAAGCTCGATAACCCGAAAACAGTTCAGTTGTTTTGCTGTTTTATCAGAAATTTCAAGAAACTGTATTGTGTTCAGGACACGTCTCATGTAATTAATTCAGAGAAAACTTTGTTGCAAAGGAAAGGTGTTTTTTTTAATATTATTGCAGTTTTTTTTTTTCTAATAGCGTGAATGAGCAAATCAGAAATACAGTTTAGTTCTTTATGGGATGTTAAACGTGAAAGTTAAACAAATGATTGGTTTTGTTTCCCAACAACGTGAAACTGAAAGCGTTTTCCTGGCCTCTGCAGAGGCTATTGGCTTTCCAGATGAGCGCAGTGCAGGTGCAGCGCTGTGAACACAAGCTGTGCTGTACACAGAGAGCCTAGCTGCATTCACACTGATCAGCACAGTCAGAGAATCAACCGACTCCCCCTTACCAAGCAAACACAGCGACACAGAATTGCATGTCTGTGTTCAGACACGTCACTCTAGAGGTTGGCAATGCTGTGAGCAGTTTGGTTCCCAGAGCTTGCCATGGAGAGAAGGCAGCGAGGCCCCCCCACTCTCAGGCTTGTGTTGATGAAGCCGCTGCAGGTCTTGCAATCGGAATCCCCGTCTGTAACCGTGACAACAGGCTCAGCTGTGTTTACTGCAGAGGTGCTGACTTCTCGCTTGTATTCTGAGACTCGAGGGAGAGCTCTCTGTGCGAGTGTTCTCTATGGGAACGCTTTTTAGAATATCTTTATTCTTGTTGTGAATGCTATTAGCAGATTATCAGATCTCTTCAGAATGCAAAGCATCCCGAGACCCTGCAGGGTGTTTTCCAAGGCGTCGGCTGTCATGTATTTGGTGTCTCGGTTTTGAGGTGTGTTTGTGGTACAGCTGTGGAGCTGTGCCCTGGTCCCTGGAGCCCCCTTTCTCTTGTAACTGTGTGTGTAATCCTGCTCCCCTGCAGAAGCTGCTGGGATCTCACTCTGAGAAGGTGATGGAGATGGAGATGGAGCTGCGCTTGCTCAGGCAGGCGAAGGATGAGGTGGAGACTCTGAAGAGCGCAGTGGAGTTGATCCGCAGCCGCGTGGCTGTGCTGGAGGGGAGTGGGAGGGGAGGAGGAGGAGGAGGAGGAGGAGGAGGAGGTGGCGGTGGAGGAGCCGGGACCCACGCACTGGGCAAGTCTCTATCATTTCACTCTGCATCAGCCCACATTACGTGTGTGTGCTCTGTAAAGCAATGCAGACTAGTCCAGTCCCAGTGCTGACACCTGCTGGATAACTGAGTTAAAGACACGTATCCGTCCTATGGATTTGCTTCGTAAAGCTGTGCAGTTCATTCAGTGTAATGGTGTGCCACTACAGTCTTATTTTGTATAGCAGTGGGATATACATACAGTAATGATTGTTTAATTATTGACTCTTTCAAGTCTGAGGGTGTCTGTGTCTTGTGTGCACTCTGAAGCAAATAAAGATCAGAATCAGAATCAAAAAATAAATAGACATTAGTCCCGACATTCACTGGGCACTCCAATATCCACAGCCACTGTTAATAGAAATGAATGCTCTTCATATTTTATTCATCTTTCTGTGTTTGCATGTTGCTGCAGGCCCTCTGGAGACACAGCTGGCGAGGCACGACGACATGCTGAGCGTTCACGAGATCCGTCTGGCTGACATGGACCTGCGCTTCCAGGTGCTGGAGACGGCGAGCTACAGCGGGACGCTGGTCTGGAAGATCAGGGACTACAAGAGGAGGAAGCAGGAGGCGGTGATGGGGAAGACCCTGTCGCTGTACAGCCAACCCTTCTACACCGGATACTTCGGCTACAGGATGTGCGCCCGGGTCTACCTCAACGGGGACGGGATGGGTAAAGGCACCCACCTGTCCTTGTTCTTCGTGGTGATGCGCGGGGAGTACGATGCCTTGCTGCCCTGGCCATTCAAACAGAAAGTCACCCTCATGCTGATGGACCAGGGGCCCGCCAGGAAACATTTAGGGGATGCCTTCAAGCCCGACCCCAACAGCAGCAGCTTTAAGCGGCCGGCAGGGGACATGAACATCGCTTCTGGCTGCCCGCTTTTTGTTGCCCAAACTGTGTTAGAAAACGGGACGTATATCAAAGACGACACCATATTTATTAAAGTGGTGGTTGATGCTTCAGACCTGCCAGATCCATGATGTGTTGTGAAGCAGGAGATGTGAAAGCTGCCGTGCAGGGAGGGTGTGCAGGCTTGTGGCCTCTGGGCATCCTGGACGTCCCAGAGGAATGGGGCAGGAATCCGCAATCAGGATCGTTAGTGTGGGGCGCTAGATTGCTGTGAAGGCTTTAGATATGGGACTTCTTGGTTGGGGGAATACAGAAGAGCAAGCTGCTTGTCATCCACAGCAAAGCTGATGTTTTGAGAGAAGCTGCAATCGTGTTGTTGAGGAGACTGTACCTCCTGTGCAGGACTCCCAGACACAGTGCTAGGGGAGCAGGGGAGCGAGCCAGCCCTCCGGGCCACACACAGTGCTGGGGGAGCAGGGGAGTGAGCCAGCCCTCCGGGTCACACACAGTGCTGGGGGAGCAGGGGAGCGAGCCAGCCCTCCGGGTCACACACAGTGCTGGGGGAGCAGGGGAGTGAGCCAGCCCTCCGGGTCACACACAGTGCTGGGGGAGCAGGGGAGTGAGCCAGCCCTCCGGGTCACACACAGTGCTGGGGGAGCAGGGGAGCGAGCCAGCCCTCCGGGTCACACACAGTGCTGGGGGAGCAGGGGAGCGAGCCAGCCCTCCGGGTCACACACAGTGCTGGGGGAGCAGGGGAGTGAGCCAGCCCTCCGGGTCACTCACAGTGAGTTGAAGGGAAGGTGCTCACCACAATGCATCTACAGGTACAGCTGCAGTAGTTTTGCTCTTCTAAGACTGTGATGCTAGATAACACTGAAACACGCAGCGCACGTGCCATTTTAA
>NC_054550.1:37670948-37789452 GCF_017654505.1 Polyodon spathula
TGTCACTGCTCACTGGACAGTCTGAAACTGAAGCTGCAGCACAGTGTCACTGCTCACTGGACAGTCTGAAACTGAAGCTGCAGCACAGTGTCACTGCTCACTGGACAGTCTGAAACTGAAGCTGCAGCACAGTGTCACTGCTCACTGGACAGGCTGAAACTGCAGCACAGTGTCACTGCTCACTGGACAGTCTGAAACTGAAGCTGCAGCACAGTGTCACTGCTCACTGGACAGTCTGAAACTGAAGCTGCAGCACAGTGTCACTGCTCACTGGACAGGCTGAAACTGAAGCTGCAGCACAGTGTCACTGCTCACTGGACAGTCTGAAACTGAAGCTGCAGCACAGTGTCACTGCTCACTGGACAGGCTGAAACTGAAGCTGCAGCACAGTGTCACTGCTCACTGGACAGTCTGAAACTGAAGCTGCAGCACAGTGTCACTGCTCACTGGACAGTCTGAAACTGAAGCTGCAGCACAGTGTCACTGCTCACTGGACAGTCTGAAACTGAAGCTGCAGCACAGTGTCACTGCTCACTGGACAGTCTGAAACTAGCACAGTGTCACTGCTCACTGGACAGGCTGAAACTGAAGCTGCAGCACAGTGTCACTGCTCACTGGACAGTCTGAAACTGAAGCTGCAGCACAGTGTCACTGCTCACTGGACAGTCTGAAACTGCAGCACAGTGTGCAGCACAGTGTCACTGCTCACTGGACAGTCTGAAACTGAAGCTGCAGCACAGTGTCACTGCTCACTGGACAGTCTGAAACTGAAGCTGCAGCACAGTGTCACTGCTCACTGGACAGTCTGAAACTGAAGCTGCAGCACAGTGTCACTGCTCACTGGACAGGCTGAAACTGAAGCTGCAGCACAGTGTCACTGCTCACTGGACAGTCTGAAACTGAAGCTGCAGCACAGTGTCACTGCTCACTGGACAGTCTGAAACTGAAGCTGCAGCACAGTGTCACTGCTCACTGGACAGTCTGAAACTGAAGCTGCAGCACAGTGTCACTGCTCACTGGACAGTCTGAAACTGAAGCTGCAGCACAGTGTCACTGCTCACTGGACAGTCTGAAACTGAAGCTGCAGCACAGTGTCACTGCTCACTGGACAGTCTGAAACTGAAGCTGCAGCACAGTGTCACTGCTCACTGGACAGTCTGAAACTGAAGCTGCAGCACAGTGTCACTGCTCACTGGACAGTCTGAAACTGAAGCTGCAGCACAGTGTCACTGCTCACTGGACAGTCTGAAACTGAAGCTGCAGCACAGTGTCACTGCTCACTGGACAGTCTGAAACTGAAGCTGCAGCACAGTGTCACTGCTCACTGGACAGTCTGAAACTGAAGCTGCAGCACAGTGTCACTGCTCACTGGACAGTCTGAAACTGAAGCTGCAGCACAGTGTCACTGCTCACTGGACAGTCTGAAACTGAAGCTGCAGCACAGTGTCACTGCTGCTCACTGGACAGTCTGAAACTGAAGCTGCAGCACAGTGTCAGCACACTGAAGCTGCAGCACAGTGTCACTGCTCACTGGACAGTCTGAAACTGAAGCTGCAGCACAGTGTCACTGCTCACTGGACAGTCTGAAACTGAAGCTGCAGCACAGTGTCACTGCTCACTGGACAGTCTGAAACTGAAGCTGCAGCACAGTGTCACTGCTCACTGGACAGTCTGAAACTGAAGCTGCAGCACAGTGTCACTGCTCACTGGACAGTCTGAAACTGAAGCTGCAGCACAGTGTCACTGCTCACTGGACAGTCTGAAACTGAAGCTGCAGCACAGTGTCACTGCTCACTGGACAGTCTGAAACTGAAGCTGCAGCACAGTGTCACTGCTCACTGGACAGTCTGAAACTGAAACTGAAGCTGCAGCACAGTGTCACTGCTCACTGCTGAAACACTGGACAGTCTGAAACTGAAGCTGCAGCACAGTGTCACTGCTCACTGGACAGTCTGAAACTGAAGCTGCAGCACAGTGTCACTGCTCACTGGACAGTCTGAAACTGAAGCTGCAGCACAGTGTCACTGCTCACTGGACAGTCTGAAACTGAAGCTGCAGCACAGTGTCACTGCTCACTGGACAGTCTGAAACTGAAGCTGCAGCACAGTGTCACTGCTCACTGGACAGGCTGAAACTGAAGCTGCAGCACAGTGTCACTGCTCACTGGACACTGGACAGCACTGACTGACTGAAGCTGCAGCACAGTGTCACTGCTCACTGGACAGTCTGAAACTGAAGCTGCAGCACAGTGTCACTGCTCACTGGACAGTCTGAAACTGAAGCTGCAGCACAGTGTCACTGCTCACTGGACAGGCTGAAACTGAAGCTGCAGCACAGTGTCACTGCTCACTGGACAGTCTGAAACTGAAGCTGCAGCACAGTGTCACTGCTCACTGGACAGTCTGAAACTGAAGCTGCAGCACAGTGTCACTGCTCACTGGACAGTCTGAAACTGAAGCTGCAGCACAGTGTCACTGCTCACTGGACAGTCTGAAACTGAAGCTGCAGCACAGTGTCACTGCTCACTGGACAGTCTGAAACTGAACTGGCTGAAACTGAAGCTGCAGCACAGTGTCACTGCTCACTGGACAGTCTGAAACTGAAGCTGCAGCACAGTGTCACTGCTCACTGGACAGTCTGAAACTGAAGCTGCAGCACAGTGTCACTGCTCACTGGACAGGCTGAAACTGAAGCTGCAGCACAGTGTCACTGCTCACTGGACAGTCTGAAACTGAAGCTGCAGCACAGTGTCACTGCTCACTGGACAGTCTGAAACTGTCGCTGCTCACTGGACAGCTGAAACTAGCACAGTGTCACTGCTCACTGGACAGGCTGAAACTGAAGCTGCAGCACAGTGTCACTGCTCACTGGACAGTCTGAAACTGAAGCTGCAGCACAGTGTCACTGCTCACTGGACAGGCTGAAACTGAAGCTGCAGCACAGTGTCACTGCTCACTGGACAGTCTGAAACTGAAGCTGCAGCACAGTGTCACTGCTCACTGGACAGTCTGAAACTGAAGCTGCAGCACAGTGTCACTGCTCACTGGACAGTCTGAAACTGAAGCTGCAGCACAGTGTCACTGCTCACTGGACAGTCTGAAACTGAAGCTGCAGCACAGTGTCACTGCTCACTGGACAGTCTGAAACTGAAGCTGCAGCACAGTGTCACTCACTGGCTCACTGGACAGTCTGAAACTGAAGCTGCAGCACAGTGTCACTGCTCACTGGACAGTCTGAAACTGAAGCTGCAGCACAGTGTCACTGCTCACTGGACAGTCTGAAACTGAAGCTGCAGCACAGTGTCACTGCTCACTGGACAGTCTGAAACTGAAGCTGCAGCACAGTGTCACTGCTCACTGGACAGTCTGAAACTGAAGCTGCAGCACAGTGTCACTGCTCACTGGACAGGCTGAAACTGAAGCTGCAGCACAGTGTCACTGCTCACTGGACAGTCTGAAACTGAAGCTGCAGCACAGTGTCACTGCTCACTGGACAGTCTGAAACTGAAGCTGCAGCACAGTGTCACTGCTCACTGGACAGTCTGAAACTGAAGCTGCAGCACAGTGTCACTGCTCACTGGACAGTCTGAAACTGAAGCTGCAGCACAGTGTCACTGCTCACTGGACAGTCTGAAACTGAAGCTGCAGCACAGTGTCACTGCTCACTGGACAGTCTGAAACTGAAGCTGCAGCACAGTGTCACTGCTCACTGGACAGTCTGAAACTGAAGCTGCAGCACAGTGTCACTGCTCACTGGACAGTCTGAAACTGAAGCTGCAGCACAGTGTCACTGCTCACTGGACAGTCTGAAACTGAAGCTGCAGCACAGTGTCACTGCTCACTGGACAGTCTGAAACTGAAGCTGCAGCACAGTGTCACTGCTCACTGGACAGTCTGAAACTGAAGCTGCAGCACAGTGTCACTGCTCACTGGACAGTCTGAAACTGAAGCTGCAGCACAGTGTCACTGCTCACTGGACAGTCTGAAACTGAAGCTGCAGCACAGTGTCACTGCTCACTGGACAGTCTGAAACTGAAGCTGCAGCACAGTGTCACTGCTCACTGGACAGTCTGAAACTGAAGCTGCAGCACAGTGTCACTGCTCACTGGACAGTCTGAAACTGAAGCTGCAGCACAGTGTCACTGCTCACTGGACAGTCTGAAACTGAAGCTGCAGCACAGTGTCACTGCTCACTGGACAGTCTGAAACTGAAGCTGCAGCACAGTGTCACTGCTCACTGGACAGGCTGAAACTGAAGCTGCAGCACAGTGTCACTGCTCACTGGACAGGCTGAAACTGAAGCTGCAGTGTCAGTGCTCACTCTGAAACTGAAGCTGCAGCACAGTGTCACTGCTCACTGGACAGGCTGAAACTTAAGCTGCAGCACAGTGTCGCTGCTCACTGGACAGGCTGAAACTGAAGCTGCAGCACAGTGTCACTGCTCACTGTGGACAGTCTCAGGATTAAAGTACTGTAATTGAACAGTAGGTGTTGCATTCAGCAGTATGTTTATTGGAGACTATGTGTTGAGTGCTTGTTTTGTACTGTATGTATAAACAGATATTTTGTTCGATAGTACAGCTCTCAGTTAAACAGTACGGGTACATTGGGTTATAAAGCTTAATATTTACTAGAGTCTGTTCTTGTTTAAGCAGCATCCATAGCAGGCTGCTCATGTGATTGAGGAGCTTGTGAGATGGGTCAAAGTTTATTGTGCAGGTTTTCAGAGGAGCCTCGATCTGTCAGGAGAAACACACAACAGAATGACTGTCATATTCGCGATATTCTTCTGCCTTTTCAGTGAGTATTCTTCTCATTCCACACAGTTCTGTAACAGCATTCGCTTGTGTGTGTTTCCAGTGAGTATTCTTCTCATTCCACACAGTTCTGTAACAGCATTCGCTTGTGTGCGTTTCCAGTGAGTATTCTTCTCATTCCACACAGTTCTGTAACAGCATTCGCTTGTGTGTGTTTCCAGTGAGTATTCTTCTCATTCCACACAGTTCTGTAACAGCATTCGCTTGTGTGCGTTTCCAGTGAGTATTCTTCTCATTCCACACAGTTCTGTAACAGCATTCGCTTGTGTGTGTTTCCAGTGAGTATTCTTCTCATTCCACACAGTTCTGTAACAGCATTCGCTTGTGTGTGTTTCCAGTGAGTATTCTTCTCATTCCACACAGTTCTGTAACAGCATTCGCTTGTGTGTGTTTCCAGTGAGTATTCTTCTCATTCCACACAGTTCTGTAACAGCATTCGCTTGTGTGCGTTTCCAGTGAGTATTCTTCTCATTCCACACAGTTCTGTAACAGCATTCGCTTGTGTGTGTTTCCAGTGAGTATTCTTCTCATTCCACACAGTTCTGTAACAGCATTCGCTTGTGTGCGTTTCCAGTGAGTATTCTTCTCATTCCACACAGTTCTGTAACAGCATTCGCTTGTGTGTGTTTCCAGTGAGTATTCTTCTCATTCCACACAGTTCTGTAACAGCATTCGCTTGTGTGTGTTTCCAGTGAGTATTCTCATTCCACACAGTTCTGTAATAGTGTAATCCTCATTAAGATAATCATTCTATGTATACCATAGTAACTGTTATAGCAACTTGCTTGCATTTGCTATGGAGCAAAACATAATGATATTAATGAATAATAATAATAAAACTGCTGCAGCCCCTGGTCTATGTCTAAAGAGTACAATGGATTGTCGTGTGTCATTACAGTAATTGAAGTTTTCTTTAACTTTGTCAGGTTAGTAATTCCCTCACAAAGTGCCAAAGCCTTCTGTATTGTCTGTGTGAGTTGTGCTGGTTGAAGATGTTCAGCTTTCAGAGCTGTTTCGTCCTGTGCTGTGACGTCCTTCCTGTTTTCTCTGCCCTCCCTTCAATGAAACGTGTTGAACTGGGGGTTCATGTTATATTGTATTGAGATCCGGTCTCACGCCAGCAAATATACTGGATCAGAGAGATTCAGAGTGTGTTTGAGATCCGGTCTCACGCCAGCAAATGTACTGGATCAGAGAGATTCAGAGTGTGTTTGAGATCCGGTCTCACGCCAGCAAATGTACTGGATCAGAGAGATTTAGAGTGTGTTTGTTTTGTTCTATTCTGGACTATATTCTTCACACATATGCTATATGTAGGCCACACAGTAGCTTGCATTTGGAATCCATTTAAAATATATCAAAGGGTAGAGTTACGGCAGATCTAACTTTCCTGTGCAAAATGAGATCTGCTTAACACTGCAGGAGGTTACACTGCACAGCTCTGTGAAGTTAAACTTTATAAAACCCCATTACATTGTAATCACATTTCCAAGCTGTGAGATCAATTAGCTGCTTGGAAGCGAATGAATGCTGACAGGCAGAATGGCCTCTCGTTTGTAAATGTTCTTCTGCTGTTTTACTATGAACTTTACTCCACTGTTTTTTACGTTTCAGGTGTTTCTAATGCTTTGTACAAGCAGTGGATTTCTGACACTAACTTTGAAAATGTATCAAACTGGGACAAGGGCAGAGTTCCCTGCGCTAACGACCAGGTCTATTTTCAACACAATCAGGTACTTATTCTGCACTTTACAGAAATCAATGAACCACAAACGTAAACTCAACAAATATTTGGAATAACTTTGTGTAGTATTGTGCTGATTGTGTTTTTTTTTTCTAATCTTTTACAGAAAGCCTCTGTTTATGTCCAGTCCACCCACTCCATTGTAGAAATGGTATGTTTTTTGTATCGGCCCTTGTTCCTCTCTCTCTGTGGTGCTGAGATTGCTCAATTCTCCTCGTTGCTCTTTCTCTCTATCTTGTGCTGTGACTCCACTCAGTTTCCCTCTCTCTCTCTCCCCCTCATTCTTTTCTCCCCCTTTCTCTTCCTTGTTCCTCTCCCTCTCTCTCTCTCTCTCTGGTGCTGACTCTGCTCAATTGTTGCCATGACGTGCTCCAGCTGCTGTGAAGCTCGCTGAACTTTCATTTTCACTCTGATTGTCACTGCACTTCAGTTCCTTGTTCTTTTAAAATAGGCTCTGTTTGAAAAGACAGAGGTTCCTGCTTGATGAGGGTTTCTGTGTAAAAGCACAGTGCCTGGTGACGACAGCCTGGTTAATAAGAAGCTCCAGTTACAAGCAGTACACTGATGGGTTGGTGGCAACAGGAAGGCAGGACTTGGATTTCATTTGCCTCTTGACTCGAATGTCACTGACGTACTGCAGACAGACCGTGACGCTACCTTCAGTGGAATCTGTTTAACTTGTTCCAGGAATACCCCACTTGCACCACACACTAGCCCAACAGAAATACACTGAACTAAATTCACAAAGCATGTGCTGTAGGGTGTGTATTTACAGCTACAGCGCAATCGAACCCATTAGACATGACCGCAGTCCATGGTGTGTGATAAGCAATATGAACTGGCACAATGCTGTTGCAATATCGTGTATGTGTGGTATATATTACATATTAACTTGGACCTTGTCTGCCGATGCATTTCAAAGCACTTTTAAGAGCTTGCGTGTCCGATTGTGACATGACGTCCGAATGTTTGTTGGTGAAGAAGTCAGTTTAGATTAACAGCAGCACTGTGCAGGATTTGGCACAGGAGACCCCTGCAGGTGAAGTGGTGCATGCCAGGCAGGCTGTTCAATGTTGCACAGTGCATGGCTGGATACTTGTAGGATGCAATCCCAGTAGAAATGATTTAAGAAATGAAAACCGTAAATCAAAGTACAATATTATTTTTAAACTTACATTTTTAAATTTACATCACATCAGTGCAGGTCCATTTAGCTCATCAGTATTTCATTTCTCTTTGCTAGGATTCATCTTAAACAGTAAGCTAGCTAAATGAAATGGATCTGGGTGCTGTTTGTATCCTGATTGCTCTGATCTGGCAGTGCTGTGTGCTGCAGGTCACTCATGAGATTCCTTTGCTCTTAGTGTCTGATCTGGCAGTGCTGTGTGCTGCTGGTCACTCATGAGATTCCTCTGCTCTTAGTGTCTGATCTGGCAGTGCTGTGTGCTGCTGGTCACTCATGAGATTCCTCTGCTCTTAGTGTCTGGTCTGGCAGTGCTGTGTGCTGCAGGTCACTCATGCGATTCCTCTGCTCTTAGTGTCTGGTCTGGCAGTGCTGTGTGCTGCAGGTCACTCATGCGATTCCTCTGCTCTTAGTGTCTGGTCTGGCAGTGCTGTGTGCTGCAGGTCACTCATGAGATTCCTCTGCTCTTAGTGTCTGGTCTGGCAGTGCTGTGTGCTGCTGGTCACTCATGCGATTCCTCTGCTCTTAGTGTCTGGTCTGGCAGTGCTGTGTGCTGCTGGTCACTCATGCGATTCCTCTGCTCTTAGTGTCTGATCTGGCAGTGCTGTGTGCTGCTGGTCACTCATGAGATTCCTCTGCTCTTAGTGTCTGATCTGGCAGTGCTGTGTGCTGCTGGTCACTCATGAGATTCCTCTGCTCTTAGTGTCTGGTCTGGCAGTGCTGTGTGCTGCTGGTCACTCATGAGATTCCTCTGCTCTTAGTGTCTGGTCTGGCAGTGCTGTGTGCTGCTGGTCACTCATGAGATTCCTCTGCTCTTAGTGTCTGGTCTGGCAGTGCTGTGTGCTGCAGGTCACTCATGAGATTCCTCTGCTCTTAGTGTCTGGTCTGGCAGTGCTGTGTGCTGCAGGTCACTCATGAGATTCCTCTGCTCTTAGTGTCTGGTCTGGCAGTGCTGTGTGCTGCAGGTCACTCATGAGATTCCTCTGCTCTTAGTGTCTGGTCTGGCAGTGCTGTGTGCTGCTGGTCACTCATGAGATTCCTCTGCTCTTAGTGTCTGGTCTGGCAGTGCTGTGTGCTGCTGGTCACTCATGAGATTCCTCTGCTCTTAGTGTCTGGTCTGGCAGTGCTGTGTGCTGCAGGTCACTCATGAGATTCCTCTGCTCTTAGTGTCTGGTCTGGCAGTGCTGTGTGCTGCTGGTCACTCATGAGATTCCTCTGCTCTTAGTGTCTGGTCTGGCAGTGCTGTGTGCTGCTGGTCACTCATGAGATTCCTCTGCTCTTAGTGTCTGGTCTGGCAGTGCTGTGTGCTGCAGGTCACTCATGAGATTCCTCTGCTCTTAGTGTCTGGTCTGGCAGTGCTGTGTGCTGCAGGTCACTCATGAGATTCCTCTGCTCTTAGTGTCTGGTCTGGCAGTGCTGTGTGCTGCTGGTCACTCATGCGATTCCTCTGCTCTTAGTGTCTGGTCTGGCAGTGCTGTGTGCTGCTGGTCACTCATGAGATTCCTCTGCTCTTAGTGTCTGGTCTGGCAGTGCTGTGTGCTGCTGGTCACTCATGAGATTCCTCTGCTCTTAGTGTCTGGTCTGGCAGTGCTGTGTGCTGCTGGTCACTCATGAGATTCCTCTGCTCTTAGTGTCTGGTCTGGCAGTGCTGTGTGCTGCTGGTCACTCATGCGATTCCTCTGCTCTTAGTGTCTGGTCTGGCAGTGCTGTGTGCTGCAGGTCACTCATGAGATTCCTCTGCTCTTAGTGTCTGGTCTGGCAGTGCTGTGTGCTGCAGGTCACTCATGAGATTCCTCTGCTCTTAGTGTCTGCCGATGGATGGAGAGCTCATCTTGGCGTTCGGTGCTGGATTTGCAGGCAGTGAGGGGGACAGCGACCCTGGCTGTGAGGGAGGAGGTGAGTTTCATTACTGATCTGTCCCCTGGTCCTGTTACAGGAGCTAAAAGGGTTGGCTGCTCAATTCTTCACAATGACAGACACAGTCCATGTATCGATGGCTTTATGGCAGTGATGCAATTTGCACCCTTTTTGTGTGAAAGGAAATTCAAACTGTTAATGCTGCAACACGAGTAATAACTCCAGAGTTACTTGTTTCTAGTTTCATACCTTTAACAGTTTTCGTTTGTCAAAAATGGTTGCACTTTGGAGCAAAGCCCTTAATGTATGTGCTTGCTGTGTGTTGTGAATCAATCACACATACTGCATGTCACAGTTCAGTCTATTTTAATCTGATTCAAGCTGCTTTACGCTGATCCGCAGTATACAGAAGCTATAGAAAGGCTGCTAAACCACAAAGCAAGCCTTGTGAACTCACAGTAAAACATGGCAGATCAGCATGGAAAAGCATTGTTAAAACCACGGTGGTAAACACAGTGCTACATGGTATAGTAAGATAAGAATTCATCATGGTAAACTTTCAAATGCTTTCCCTTGTGTACCTTTCCCTTTGTCAAGGAGACAGAATCACCTTTCAGGACCCCAACAGGTACCAGTGGTACGACCCGACCCTGTGGAGAGCAGCCTCCACCCCTGATGACCTTGAGAATGGTAGATTCCAGTTTTCTGTGCACGAGGAAAGCGTCCCCTGTGAACACGACGATGTGATCTTCCGGCCCGACTCTTCGTTCCGTGTCAGCACTGACTCTGCTGTGAGCAGCATGCCCGTGAAGACTGTGTCCATCATGGAGAAGGTGAGGGGCTGGTGGGAGAGGCCAGTCCTCACTAGTGCAAGAGCACAAACAGGGCTTAACGTGTGAGCCAATGTGTCATTATAACATTAACACCTTGGCAATACATAAAAGAAACACAACACAGAACAGAGCACTGAACAGAGGATCTGAAATCACAGAGTACACCAGAGGAGACAGAAATCTCTATCAGGGACGGGATTGCAGTGTGGCAGCAAGTGAGCCCCTTGCCATGGTTCAAATCAGTCTGATTCTCCCTTGTGTCTGTGTGCAGAAGTTCTCTCGGGAGGAGGAGTTTGCCCACTACCTGCAGTCCGGTTCAGGGAAGCTGCAGTTCCATGGAAGCGGCACAGTGCAGGTGACGAACAGGAGGTGCAGCGAGAGCTCTGGGTGTGACTGCGGGAACACTGCGGTGAGTGGAGGAGGGGGAGGGGCACAGTGCAGGTGACGAACAGGAGGTGCAGCGAGAGCTCGGGGTGGGACTGCGGGAACACTGCAGTGAGTGGAGGAGGGGGAGGAGGGGGAGGGGCACAGTGCAGGTGACGAACAGGAGGTGCAGCGAGAGCTCGGGGTGTGACTGCGGGAATATTGCGGTGAGTGGAGGAGGGGGAGGGGCACAGTGCAGGTGACGAACAGGAGGTGCAGTGAGAGCTCGGGGTGTAACTGTGGTGAGTGGAGGAGCAGGGAGGGGGTTGTATGTTTGTTTAAAGCAGGGATACAGTGTAAGTAGGATCTGCTGTATTGCAGGGACACAGTGTGAGTAGGATCTGTTGTATTGCAGGGACACAGTGTGAGTAGGATCTGTTGTATTGCAGGGACACAGTGTGAGTAGGATCTGTTGTATTGCAGGGACACAGTGTGAGTAGGATCTGTTGTATTGCAGGGACACAGTGTGAGTAGGATCTGTTGTATTGCAGGGATACAGTGTGAGTAGGATCTGTTGTATTGCAGGGACACAGTGTGAGTAGGATCTGATGTATTGCAGGGATACAGTGTGAGTAGGATCTGTTGTATTGCAGGGACACAGTGTGAGTAGGATCTGATGTATTGCAGGGACACAGTGTGAGTAGGATCTGTTGTATTGCAGGGATACAGTGTAAGTAACCTTGCATTGTGTCTGAGTGGAACTACAAAATCCATCTGTCTCCAGTGGCAGACTTCTGAGTCTGTAACTTCTTCTAATTGGTGTCTGTATGTATTTTAAGAACCACGAGCGGATCTGCGCTGCTCTGCACCAGCACTCCCAGTGTCCCCTTCTAGAATGCCGGAGCCCCCTGACTCCTATTGGACACTGCTGTGGAATATGTGGTGAGGTGACATCATCTCTACAGTACTCTAAACACACCCATTTAACTCCTTATCAGAGAGCTTCCGTACATGGCCAGTGCTGCCGAGTCTCATGCATGGGGTGATATCTGTGCTGGTATTTTAACATATCACTGACTGGCTGACTCAAACCTTTTCAGATGCTATAACACTATAATATATAAATACTGTAAATGACAGCCTTTTCGTAACATGAAAGATGCGTGAGAGACGCTTCTCATGAGAAAAGCTTGTTGAAGTTTTTATTTCTGGGGTGTCTGTTCTGATTCCGGCCTGACTGCCTGCTTCTCCTCTCCTGCTTCCCAGGTGCCATCGTCTCCCTGGAGTATTCCCCGGATTTCAATGTGGAGTCCTACAGGAACCGGCTGCTTCATCTGTTTCTGAGCCTGGTAATGTAAACTAAGTGAGCTCATGAACTCCATATCCCCTCACTGCTCGTCTCTCTGGTAATGTAAAGTAACTAGAGCACTGTGCGATGATCTCTGTACCACTGTTACTCCACAGGTCCAGTTACATTGCCTGACATGACTCCTTTTCCTATTGCTTCCCCACATTATTGAAGGAGACCCTGGTGCCTGTCACTGCATGGGAATGGGGTCTGTTTGGAGTGCGCATGTTTTAATCGCTGTGCTCAGGGCAGTGCTGTTTCTTCATTCCTCTCTTCTTGTTTGTGCCCAGCCGTCGTATGGAGGGGTGCGCATGGCCATGTCCAAGGTGCCCAGGCCCCAGTCTTTCTTAGGGCTCGTCCTCCGGGAGGATGAGTCAGAGATCCAGGTGGTGCTGCTGGAGGAGGGGAGCGGCTCGAAGGCCGAAGCTCTAGCCTGGGAGATCATGAAGGACATTCAATCCCAAGGTAACTAGCGGCGGCGCTCAAGGGAGTTCAAGTGCTGAAAGACAGCCGGGAAGCCCCAGTGCTCGTAGCTGGAATCAGGGCTATACGAGTTCCAGCCCATTGCTGTACACAGTTTCCCTTTGATACTTCAGTTTCAGTTTTCTGAGTGTACACACATCTCCTAAAGGCTGCTGCGAGTGAAGTGTTGCATTAATCATGGTGCTGGAAAGTGTCCCTGATTGGGATAGATGAGAGAGCGTTGATGGCTCTTCTTTTCTGTCTCTCTGCCCCGGGTCATACTGTTGAATTAGGAAATGGAGTATTCCAGTTTTCCGCGCTGTGGGTTGGGTATCAGCAGGTTTCATACAGTGTGATAAGGATGGATTTTGCAGCCCCTCACGTGTTGTTGTGTCAGTGGAGTCCATGTGCGCTGTGTTTGCTTGTTTCAGGCAGCAGCTTGGGGATTGTGAAGGGGGAGGTCCACACTTCCACAGGCAGCCACGACAGTGGGCAGGGGGGCTCTGTGGATGGCGGGATGATCGCGGGTGCAGTGATTGGGGTCCTGCTGGCCCTGGTGGGGCTAGGGTCCCTGGTGGTCCTCTTCACTCGAGGGATAATCAGGTGCGTCCCTCCACAGGGGCTGCAAGCCTAGCACTGAAATAGTGCCTACTGCAGTGCTGGTGTTTAATATATTAACAGGAATCCATGGTCTATGTGGGATTTCCTAACTGGATTCAATACAGTGTTGCTCACTTTAGTGCACTGTGGCCATTACTTTTCTAGGTAGGTACCATGCTGATTTCCTGTGTGTAATGGTAGTTCTCAGACAGTTTGTAATCTTTGTCTTTCCCTCCATAGGGTCCCCAGCCTGAGCTCCCTTCAGTTTGTGAAGAAGGACAGTGACCTCGATAACCTTGGAGACTCTATCGACAAGGGCTTCGATAACCCCATGTTTGACACGTCCTCCAATCTGCCTGCTGTCAGTTTACTTTTTAATACCATTTCTTTGATGACTTAAAGCGCAAATAAGTATTCCTTTTTAGATGATGTGTTCTCAGTTCTGTAGTTGATATCTCGTTCTTGTTTTGAACCTAACCGATGCTTTAACTATAGCCCTGCAGAGACACTGTGCTTTCACTACAACCCTGCCCTGCAGAGACACTGTGCTTTCACTACAGCCCTGCCCTGCAGAGATACTGTGCGTTCACTACAGCCCTGCAGAGACACTGTGCTTTAACTATAGCCCTGCAGAGACACTGCTTTAACTACAGCCCTGCCCTGCAGAGACACTGTGCTTTCACTACAGCCCTGCAGAGACACTGCTTTAACTACAGCCCTGCCCTGCAGAGACACTGTGCTTTAACTACAGCCCTGCCCTGCAGAGACACTGTGCTTTAACTATAGCCCTGCCCTGCAGAGACACTGTGCTTTCACTACAGCCCTGCAGAGACACTGCTTTCACTACAGCCCTGCCCTGCAGAGACACTGTGCTTTCACTACAGCCCTGCAGAGACCCTGTGCTTTCACTACAGCCCTGCCCTGCAGAGACACTGTGCGTTCACTACAGCCCTGCAGAGACACTGTGCTTTAACTATAGCCCTGCAGAGACACTGTGTTTTCACTACAGCCCTGCCCTGCAGAGACTTGTCTCGGTGTAACAGCTCGTTTCCTCCTCTTCACAGGATGTCCACGGACTGTACTCTGGGTCTGAAGCACTGAAGAGCATCTCCATCACCAACTCCGGCATCCACTTTACAAACCCAGCCTACGATGAAACCGACTTCACTGCCTAAACCAGCCTGCTCCCTGCCCCCCCACAACACTCAAGTCTTTTAGCTATAAGATGACTAGTATGTTTGAAAGTTATGATTACAATAAACCCTTATCAAAGTGTTAAACGAGGTGCTATTATTTACTGATCCTCACCCTACTAGATCTAAGAGTAGCATTCAACACCGTCGACCGTCCCACTTTAATGGAACGCCTTGAGAATCTTGTAGGACTGGCAGGTTGTGCCCTATCTGAATAGCTTACACTATGTTCAAATTGAGGAGGATGACGACTCCTTATCTAGTTACATGTATGTGGGGTGCCATAGGGCTCTGCTCTGGGACCAGTCTTGTTTTCCCCTGAGCGATGTTGGCTGTAGACACACGGTAAACTTTCACTGCTATGCCATTGACACACAATTGTACTTCTCTCTGAAGTACAGGTGATTCCACATCTGCAAATACCTTAACTACCTGTCTCACTGAGAGTAAGAAATGGATGTCAACACATTTTCTATTGTTAAAGTCTGACAAATCAGAGGTCATATTTTTGGGTTTATGAACTCAGTGAGAAAGGGTAAGTCAATGTGCCTGTACAGTGGACAGCTACCCCACTGAGTCTTAAAGATAGAAATCAGAAATGTTAGTGTCATTTTTTACCCTGATCTTCACTGAACTGCTATTGATTTTGTGTGTGTGTCTATTGTATCTATAAATAAAATCACACAGGTAAAAGAAAATGAAGACAGCAAGAGTATGGTTTAAAGAACTTGACAATTAATGCAATTAAAAGGGTATTTTTAGGAGCTAATAGTTCCTCCTGACAAATTATTCTACAAACGACTATAATACAAAAAATACAAAGATATCTGAAACAAGGAACCCAACTGAATAACTCCCTGTTTATTGTCTGTTCAGAATCTGCTCAATTCAATAATTACAAAGACTTCCACTTACATACAAAAAGGAAAGAAAGCAGCAGTGTTTAGACTCAAAACGGAGCATCCTGTAATTAACAGGAAAGGGCCAAAAAAAAAAAAGCACCTTGCATTCAGATGGGTAAATAACATGAAAGTTGAAATGAAAGCAACAGGTTCCTTCAACGAACACCATATGCAGGTTCAATACAGCGCTTCTGAAAGGACAAAGCACGATTTGTATCACTTAACTGAATAACCAACCCTACAAATCAGACAGGAAACACAGACATGCCCGTATCCTAGCATGGAAGTCTACAGCGTCACTGTGTAGACAAGACTGTCCCACTGCACAGTGTACAGGAGTTAAATATACACCAGCCAGCGTCATTGTATGCAAGACTGTTCCACTGCGCAGTGTACAGGAGTTAAATATGCACAAGCCAGCGTCACTGTGTAGACAAGACTGTCCCACTGCACAGTGTACAGGAGTTAAATATACACCAGCCAGCGTCATTGTATGCAAGACTGTTCCACTGCGCAGTGTACAGGAGTTAAATATGCACAAGCCAGCGTCACTGTGTAGACAAGATTGTCCCACTGCGCAGTGTACAGGAGTTAAATATACACCAGCCAGCGTCATTGTATGCAAGACTGTTCCACTGCGCAGTGTACAGGAGTTAAATATGCACAAGCCAGCGTCACTGTGTAGACAAGACTGTCCCACTGCACAGTGTACAGGAGTTAAATATACACAAGCCAGTGTCACTATAGACAGAAGGGGGGGTGGTGTGTATATTTTCATGTAGCAAATTAAATAAAATGTAAAGCAGCGTCTGTAATAAATCCTATGAAAATGGTGCTGTGATCGTCTTGTGAAATCATCACTTTTTAAAGCATTTTTACATCTTGCCAGGAACAGTTTTTGCTATACACTGTAGATTATATCAACAAAACAAACATTTAAAAAGATTAACATGTTAACAAAAACATTACTGAAAACTATATTCACAGTAATGGCTACTGGTGTTGCATAAAGCCTGAATACTCCAAAAAATGCCATGAAAGGGTTTTTAATAGTTTTCATTGTAAAAGACAAGCTGAACTACTAGGAATGATGACAGGGATCTGAAATTAGCACTGGTCTACAGAGAAGGTCACTTCCTGTAAAGTAACACTTTTGTTCCGTGGCTCTGGGGCCATTTCCTTTAAGAGAAGTAAGAAACTTCATGAACGATCTGCTTTCTGGAGATACAGCGAGTTCTATACTTCTGTGTTCTTTATTTACGATGAAACTGCTGCTAAACAGTAACACCGCCAATGCCATTTAAAAAGTGAAATCGGAATGAAATGACATTCATTTATTAACTTGTTTATATTACACTTGAAATCGACCAATAGCCAAACTGAAATCTGCAAGTCAAAACAGCTTTCGAATGAAAAGTATAAATTTAGCATTTACAGGCAATGGAACGATGTCCTGTTATTAACCAGCCGAAGCAGCCCAATGGACGGGTCTTTCTTTAGCCTGTAATGTTATTAACCAGCCCAATGGACGGGTCTTTCTTTAGCCTGTAGTGTTATTAACCAGCCCAATGGACGCGTCTTTCTTTAGCCTGTAGTGTTATTAACCAGCCCAATGGACGGGTCTTTCTTTAGCCTGTAGTGTTATTAACCAGCCCAATGGACGGGTCTTTCTTTAGCCTGTAGTGTTATTAACCAGCCCAATGGACGGGTCTTTCTTTAGCCTGTAATGTTATTAACCAGCCCAATGGACGGGTCTTTCTTTAGCCTGTAGTGTTATTAACCAGCCCAATGGACGGGTCTTTCTTTAGCCTGTAGTGTTATTAACCAGCCCAATGGACGGGTCTTTCTTTAGCCTGTAATGTTATTAACCAGCCCAATGGACGGGTCTTTCTTTAGCCTGTAGTGTTATTAACCAGCCCAATGGACGGGTCTTTCTTTAGCCTGTAATGTTATTAACCAGCCCAATGGACGGGTCTTTCTTTAGCCCGTAATTACACTGCAGCTCAAGTGTTGCAGGTGATTCCAGTAAACAGCTTGGAGAGAGACTGGCTCATCACTGTCTGTTTCAAGTGTGAAGACGAGACAAGCAGTAGAAGGCTTTTGCTTCTACCTCCTGCAATGCTCACAACACTGGATACAGCAGTTTGGCAGGTTCTTTTCTTCACAGCAAGAAAAAAAAACATTGCAATGACTAACTTCTCACTCCCTCCATGATGAATGCAACGTTTAGGATTCTGCTGTCAAGAGCTGCTCCACAACTCTCCTAGCATGGATTTGTTTGCTCCAGAGACACTCTGCACCAAGGCTAACAGAAAGGTACTACGAACATGGACTACAGGATGTTGATCAAAATCAACAGGGGATAGAGAGAGAGAGAGGAGAAAACTAAACAAAAGACAAAAACTAAATATTCCATGTATTCTTGGCACTTTCTTGCAGCAATACAAGTTCAAGTGGAGCAGTGTGGATGCTTGCTGTCTTGTAAGCATCGTGTGTTTCTGCAGAGCGCTGGCAGTGGGATGCATCTGAGAGACGGCCCCTTCTGCCTCACACGTCGAAGGTGGAGTGATCCAGGCCGTCCAGAGTCAGCTGGCTCCTGTGTAGGGAGTTGGGGCTTGGGGGGCTGCTCGGATTGGAGCTGTTGGAAGGGGTTGAGTGCTTCGTTGAACCCGAGTCCGGCTTGAAAGAAACAAACACAGTGAACTCCCTCAGATACGTTCACAATAAAAAACTAAAAACTAAAACGTATTTGCAATGAAAGGTGCTTTTCAACAGACGCTTAATAAAAGCGAAAGGGAAGGAGAACACACATGAGGAAAGTTCCTTACCTCTTTCTCGAAATCCTGGTCAGGGTCGGAGATGCTTCGGGATGAGCAGGACACGGCACCGCCGAATTCACCCCCTCCTGAGGGACACAGAATAGTTTATATGGACAAAACACCAAAATAGTCAAATGTATTCAGTCTTTTCTCAAATTACTTTGTTTAATGCCATCAGCAGGAGAGCCATGCAGAATTGCGCAGTGCATTATTCTCCTACTGTAGACATTCAAGAAATCATTAAATTAGCGAAGTGCTCCCCCTGCTTTCTTCCACAGCAACATGTAAAAATCTAAAACATGTTCTATTACAAACTGGAGCACTACTCAATAGCGGTCATCTTTCAATATAAACAAGCCAAGTGCACTTGGAAACTGCACTGTGAATACAAACAAAGTCCTGCAAAAAAATGGAAAAGGACAAAAAAACGAATCCAACTTTAGCTCACATCCCAATGAATTCACCCTTTGCTCGCAGGTAAGTGCGAACCGCAAGCATGCTGATACATTGTTTCAAACTAAACGAACCAGACCGAGTCCATTTGAAACTGACCCAGTGTGAATGTAGCCTTGCTTACTGTGCAGGACTTAGTGTCTGGGGTTGGTGTTAGGGTCAGGGTTAAAGGTTTAGTGTTAGGTTTAGAGTGAGGGTCCAGTTGACGGTGAGGGTTGATCGTCAGGGTGAGGATAAAGTTGATGGTTAGGGTCAGGTTGATGGTCAGGGTGAAAGTTAGTTTGATGGTTAGGGCCTATGTTAGGGTCAGGTTGATAGTCAGGGTCAGGTTGATGTTTAGGGTTAGGGTTAAGTTGATGGTTAGGGTCTGGGTCAGGTTGAAGTTGACGGTAAGGGTCAGGTTAATGGTTAGGGTTTGGGCGATGTTTAGGGATAGGGTTAAGTTGATTGTTAGAGTCTGGGTCAGGTTTAGGGTTAGGGTCAGGGTCAGGTTGAGGTTGACGGTAAGGGTCAGGGTGATGGTTAGGGTTAAGTTGATGGTGAGGGTCCGGGTCTATGCTAGGGTGAGGTTGATTGTCAGGGTTAGGGTCTGCTCTGCTCTTACCCGAAGCGGTGTGGGTAATGTAGGTTTTGCTCCTGCTGTGTTGATGCTGGCGGGACATGCTGGATGAGACGGGCCGAGGTCTCTCTCTGCACAGCTCCTCCTGCGATGGTGGCAACACGCTCTGCACAGACACACACAGAATAGGACTAAGAGTTTGCATGCTGTCCCAGCAGGGTGAGGATCATGCAAACCTCTCTTGCATGGTCTTCACAGTGTTCAGCAAACTTATTATTGCCATTTGATTTTTAAACAAAAGATGCCCCAGTTGCCAATGAAGATGCTCTCCCCTCCACGTAATTTCTGCTTTGCCCCACAATGTGCACTGCTGGCAGCAGGGGCTCTGCCCACATCCTCTCCAGCTGCACCCCATGTGGAAAAGGATCCCTCCCCCTGAGAAGCATGGGGTACATGAGATGTAGAAATAGGACCCCTAGTACTTTAGATTCAAACCTGTACTGCTGAGCAGTCCCTATAATGCAGTGAAGAATCCCCCACAGCAACGCAGCAGCGTGTTTCTCAGTGTACAGTACAATGGTTTGTGTTTAACAAGATGAAGCGTTCAAAATAATAACAACAACAACAACAATAATAATAATCATCAAAAGGACTACTTCAAAGAAAATGAATGACTGTTATAACCGCACAGTGAATACCTACTGTACATCCCACCCACAACCCAATACCTACTGTACATCCACCCCACCACCCCAATACCTACTGTACACCCACCCCACAACCCCAATACCTACTGTACATCCACCCCACAACCCCAATACCTATTGTACATCCACCCACAAACCCAATACCTACTGTACACCCCACCCACAACCCAATACCTACTGTACAACCACCCCACAACCCCAATACCTACTGTACATCCACCCCACAACCCCAATACCTACTGTACAACCACCCCACAACCCAATACCTACTGTACACCCCACCCACAACCCAATACCTACTGTACAACCACCCCACAACCCCAATACCTACTGTACACCCACCCCACAACCCCAATACCTACTGTACATCCACCCCACAACCCCAATACCTACTGTACAACCACCCCACAACCCAATACCTACTGTACACCCCCCCCACAACCCCAATACCTACTGCACATCCACCCCACCACCCCAATACCTACTGTACACCCCACCCACAACCCAATACCTACTGTACACCCCACCCCACAACCCCAATACCTACTGTACATCCACCCCACAAACCCAATACCTACTGTACATCCACCCCACAACCCCAATACCTACTGTACAACCACCCCACCAACCCAATACCTACTGTACACCCCACCCACAACCCCAATACCTACTGCACATCCACCCCACCACCCCAATACCTACTGTACATCCACCCCACAACCCCAATACCTACTGTACATCCACCCCACAACCCCAATACCTACTGTACACCCACCCCACAACCCCAATACCTACTGTACATCCACCCCACAACCCCAATACCTACTGTACATCCACCCCACAACCCCAATACCTACTGTACATCCACCCCACAACCCCAATACCTACTGTACATCCACCCCACAACCCCAATACCTACTGTACATCCACCCCACAACCCCAATACCTACTGTACATCCACCCCACCACCCCAATACCTACTGTACATCCACCCCACAACCCCAATACCTACTGCACATCCACCCCACAACCCCAATACCTACTGCACATCCACCCCACAACCCCAATACCTACTGTACATCCACCCCACAACCCCAATACCTACTGTACATCCACCCCACAACCCAATACCTACTGTACATCCACCCCACCACCCCAATACCTACTGTACACCCCACCCACAACCCAATACCTACTGTACATCCACCCCACCACCCCAATACCTACTGTACACCCCACCCCACAACCCCAATACCTACTGTACACCCCACCCACAACCCCAATACCTACTGTACACCCCACCCCACAACCCCAATACCTACTGTACATCCACCCCACAACCCCAATACCTACTGTACATCCACCCACAACCCCAATACCTACTGTACATCCACCCCACAACCCCAATACCTACTGTACATCCACCCCACAACCCCAATACCTACTGCACATCCACCCCACAACCCCAATACCTACTGCACATCCACCCCACAACCCCAATACCTACTGCACATCCACCCCACAACCCCAATACCTACTGCACATCCACCCCACAACCCCAATACCTACTGCACATCCACCCCACAACCCCAATACCTACTGCACATCCACCCCACAACCCCAATACCTACTGTACATCCACCCCACAACCCCAATACCTACTGTACATCCACCCCACAACCCCAATACCTACTGTACATCCACCCCACAACCCCAATACCTACTGCACATCCACCCCACAACCCCAATACCTACTGCACATCCACCCCACAACCCCAATACCTACTGTACATCCACCCCACAACCCCAATACCTACTGTACATCCACCCCACAACCCCAATACCTACTGTACATCCACCCCACAACCCCAATACCTACTGCACATCCACCCCACCACCCCAATACCTACTGCACATCCACCCCACCACCCCAATACCTACTGTACACCCCACCCCACAACCCCAATACCTACTGTACAACCACCCCACAACCCCAATACCTACTGCACATCCACCCCACAACCCCAATACCTACTGTACATCCACCCCACAACCCCAATACCTACTGCACATCCACCCCACAACCCCAATACCTACTGTACATCCACCCCACAACCCCAATACCTACTGTACAACCACCCCACAACCCCAATACCTACTGCACATCCACCCCACCACCCCAATACCTACTGCACATCCACCCCACCACCCCAATACCTACTGTACATCCACCCCACAACCCAATACCTACTGTACAACCACCCCACAACCCCAATACCTACTGCACATCCACCCCACAACCCCAATACCTACTGTACAACCACCCCACAACCCCAATACCTACTGTACAACCACCCCACAACCCCAATTCACTGGAATATGCAGAAATCAGAATTGGTTTGTTTTTTTGTAAGTAAAAATTTCATTTTTTTTTCATTTTTAAAAACTATATTCTCTTCGAAGTAGTTGCCTTTTGTTACTTATTATTTGAATTTGAAAGGTTTCCTGATTGAAGTTAGTCAGAATCTGAAAAGAGAAGCGCTGCACACTTTGCAACAGTCACACAGTTAAGTCCAGGGACAGGAACACGGCAGGTTAATCAATCAGTCTGTTTGTAAGCGCTTTGACAGTTACATGACTTTACAGAAGAAATAAAAAGGATGACACAGATGCATTCCTGGCAGGCAGGCAGGCAGGCTGGGGGGTGGAAGTGGGGGACAGCTATTCCTACCCTTGCTAAGGAAGCGGTGGAGGGAGAGGAAGAGGAGGAGAGCAGTGGGAGGCCTTGCAGTGAGGAATGATCTTTCTGAAGATAGATTTCAGCACAAATAGGGCTCATGTGATAGACGTGCTCAAAGTTGGTTGGAGGAGATATCAAAGCATGGTGTCGAGAGGATGAGGGGGAAGGAAATTCATTCTGCTACGTCAACAGAAACAGAGAGAGAGAGAGAGAGAGAAGGAAAGGAAGGAGATACTAGTTAAATTCCCCCCCAAAAAGAAAAAAAGAGTGTAACATGAAAGAGCTAGGACTGTCGTGCACTGATTTCTTGGCTCACTCTGTCACACAGCCACCTGTACAAACTGCACTCTGTTCCTAACCTCAGGAGAACACTAGAGTAAAGAAAGAGCACCTCCCCTTGCATAACCACTGCGTTTAGGAGGGGGACTCAAACACACAGAGCTTTGAGTTGCTACAATGAGTACTGCAGCAATGGCAAATCCCTTTCCACATCAGCAGAAAGTAAAGGAGGATTTGTTTGTAATTTCACACAAAAAAGAGGCGAGCTGAATGAAGCAGTCCTCAGGTATTACCAATGGGAGATCCATGAGCACTTGCATCCCATCGCCTGGCCCCATGTGAGCCACGTGATTGAAGTTTATTGGGTTGGAGATCATCTTGGACCTCAGTCCCGGGTCTCTCAGCATCTCCCTGTAATAGAAATATAAAAACAAGATATAGACATATAAGGGTGACACGCATGCTGATAAAGCATGCTGTCTTTAGCTGATGCACTAGACTTTCACCTCCGGGGGCCTGGATTCGAATCAAGCTTAGGCCACAAGTGATTTGAGTATGGTTCTGCAATCTCTACATCACCCTACACAGTCCCTCCTGGTCACAGCACCACGTGTTCCAGTTGGCAATGACTGAATAGCAAGGCTCAGGATTCAGGGGCATTCACAGGGTTCACAGAGGCTTACACAGTATTTATGTATTTACAGTATAATCGTAAATCTCGAAAAACTACTCACTTCTAAATCTTTTGTAGTCACTTTAGTATAAATACATGTTAGTTTGGATTCATATGTTGCTTTTTTCTGACTTTATGTGAACGAAAAGACACACATTTGCCAGTTTTCCCATTGGAAATAGTGATATTTTGAAATATCACTGTCCTGGTCACAAAAGCAAAGTTTGTGGGGAATAATAGCCATCTTCTATACTTTTGAGGCATAAGCAATTAGGAAATAACACTTACTACCCAGGAACAAAAAAAAAAAAAAAAAAAAAAAAATTGTTACACGGTGTTAGAGTGACGCGACGACGTCGGAGAGGACGGAGGGTTGTACTATTCTAACTATTAGAGAGGACGCGACGACGTCGGAGAACGGAGGGATATTATGACTAATGACTTATTAGAGGGGCGACACGTAATCTCACCTGCGCTGCTGCAGCCTCTCCTGCCTCCCAACAGTTACTGATAAGATTGATAATCTCTCCTGCGCTGCTGCAGCCTCTCCTGCCTCCCAACAGTTACTGATAAGATTGATAATCTCTCCTGCGCTGCTGCAGCCTCTCCTGCCTCCCAACAGTTACTGATCACACTGATAATCTCACCTGCGCTGCTGCAGCCTCTCCTGCCTCCCAACACAACATAAGATTGATAATCTCTCCTGCGCTGCTGCAGCCTCTCCTGCCTCCCAATAATTACTGATCACACTGATAATCTCACCTGCGCTGCTGCAGCCTCTCCTGCCTCCCAACAGTTACTGATAAGATTGATAATCTCACCTGCGCTGCTGCAGCCTCTCCTGCCTCCCAACAGTTACTGATAAGATTGATAATCTCTCCTGCGCTGCTGCAGCCTCTCCTGCCTCCCAATAATTACTGATCACACTGATAATCTCACCTGCGCTGCTGCAGCCTCTCCTGCCTCCCAACAGTTACTGATAAGATTGATAATCTCTCCTGCGCTGCTGCAGCCTCTCCTGCCTCCCAATAATTACTGATCACACTGATAATCTCACCTGCGCTGCTGCAGCCTCTCCTGCCTCCCAACAGTTACTGATCACACTGATAATCTCACCTGCGCTGCTGCAGCCTCTCCTCCTCTGGCACTTTGAACACAAACCTCCTCTTGCTCCGGGTTCGCACCATTTGCTTCTTGCTGTTATCAGAGGTCTCCGGCACGGCAAAGTCAGCAGCTTCTAGAAACAAAACCACTTTGAGATTTGTAACCTTAGAGCCTTTTATTAAGGGCAGGGCACTCCTCCCTTCTCATTCCGCCAAAAATAAAGTTTTAAATTGATCCCACACTTAGAGCAGAGGGAACCGGGTCCTACTCTATCAAACTCTTAACAAATAAAACATCAGAAGCTCTATGCTGGAATACACTTCCATTAATTACACTTATTAGGAGGAAATACCTTGATGTGTTTTTTTAAACTATCCTTGATTTTCAATAACTACTCTTGTCAACAGTTTTTTCAACACCAATTTTGGTAGTAGAAATCAGGCTTAAACCCTAAAATTAGAAACAAGCAAGCAAGCACACCAACCTGAATATCTGCTGCTGAAGTATATGAGTCTGGGCTGCTCCGAGCCGAGCAGGTTCAGAGTCCCCGGCACATTCAGCGGGCGGATCTGTGAGGAGCAGGAAACTTTGTGTTAGGAGCAGCGTCACAGAGAGCTGAGAGGGACTGGCTGCTCAGGAGATCACACGCACTCACCTTGGTGAGAGCAATGGTCTGGATCCACTCCATGCTGTTCACATCGAAGACATCCAGCCCATACTCAGTGTACACTGTCAGGTAGGAGGAGGAGGAGCCTGTCACAGAAGAGCACAGGCACATTCAGAGCACTCGCACACACCACAAAGCAAACAAACAAGCAAGCAGCAGAAATCTAAACATCACCAGGCAAGAATCTGAACAGAACTGGAATCTCATTAAATACAGCGTCATTGCTTTAGCATATTCATGGTTTTCTTTAATAGTTTGTGTCAGTAACTATAACAGATACCCTGTGGTTGGATTCACAATTTCACTTGATGAAAACCTGCAGCAAGACTAAACAGCACTGCTGGAGGGACTCTTATGCTGCACTAAAAAAAAAAAAAAAGGGAGCGAACACACAACAAACTGAAGGGGAAAAACAAGGCTACAAGCCAGTAAATACAGATCCCTTATTAAACTGGGCTTGGGGGCGCAATGTGTTCGTTCACTTGCTCTTATCAGCTGCACTCATGGCTTTCACTGCGGCTGGTAACACGTGAGGAATCGACTGGTGGCGCTGATGAAAGAGGACAGTCGCCAAAATCCCAGATCAAAAAACACACAAGAGTCTCTGCTTGAGATGCGCCTGGTTCCTACCAGCAGGTCCTGAGATGCACTGGAGCCTGCCTGCAGCAGGACTGGTATTGGACCTATGCTCACCTGAGAATACCAATGGGCACATTCAGGGGATCATCACAAGCCTGTGTTGTGGCTGCATCAGCTTTAGAAATCAAACCACAAAATAAAAACAAAACCAGAAGTAAATCCACATACTGCAAGCCAGAGGCGTGGCTGGCCACATGAGCTCCTGTGTGCGCGACCTCCTCCCCTGCAGGTCCACGTAAACGCCCAGCTGGCTGAAGCAGAGCAGGTTCTCCTCCGGCCCGACCTCCACGGTGAGCAGAGCGTCCAGGGGCTGCTGTCCCAGGAAGGCCAGCGAGCCATCGCCGGGGTTCACCAGGCTGGTGGTGGGACCCTCCCCCTGGACACTGAGCAGGGAGAATCCCGAGGGGTAGCCCACACATAGCCGCCCTCTCAGCAGGGTCATGCACTGCACGCTGCCCGGGGCCTGCACCTCGCACAGCTTCCTGTGATGGGGTTTGGTTCTGCTGATCTCGTAGCACTGCACCTGCCTCTTCACTGCCACCAGCAGACAGGTGGGCCCGCCTGGCCGCAGGGTGCCCGTGATGAGAGCCTGGCAGCCCTTGGTGTCAGGGAGCTTGATGTCGAAGTTGGTGTCGCCTCCGTCCAGGGCAGCCCAGGGGAGCAGGTGGACATGGTGGCTCCGGCCACACACCAGGACAATGATCTTCTCTTTGGGAATCAGCTCGATCTGGTGCACCTTCTTGCAGTCAGCAGCTCGCACGATCACTGGGAATACAGAAGGATATTACAGCTCTCATCCTGGGGCAGGACACTTGGTACAAAACACTGAACCTTTCAGTTACTCAATTTAGACTGATAGATGGAGAGACAAATACTGTAGATGAGTACAGACTGACAGATACAGAGACAATATAATTTTCTTTTTTTTATGGCATCTTCAGATATTTAAGTGCTGAATAACTTTGGAGGGAAGTTTGCAGGTTGGAATGTGGAAAGTCAGATGTAAGCCTTACCATCTCTTGTGACTTCCACAACATACAGACCGTCCTCCGTGCCAAGTGCGATTCGCTCGCGGTCTACGAAGAGGAAAAGAGTTCTGTTAACAGAGTGCTGAGAGCACAGCACACGTGAGGCACTCAGGTTTACAGCCAGGCTCAAACGAGGGCACAGCCTGCTGTGACTGCAATGCCCATCTACAGAGGAGGGGTCCTGCCCTGGCCAAAGGAAAGAAGTCCTGAAGGAAGGCTCTGGATTCTCAGTACCTGGCTTTATCCACTAGGCCGCACTGTCTCCACAGAGCAGGCTGGATCGCTCTTCAGTGACAAGCTGCAGCTTCTGGTTTAATGCAGGGAGATGGAAGCAATCCTCAGCTGCTAGCCTTCAATACAATATGTATAAACCTCTCCACTTATCCAAGTCCAAGGACATCCAACCCCCTGGACTTTATAACATTGCACATTTGAAACGGTTCACTTTATTCTTATTAAAACTGTTCAGAAACTCAATCTGCCAAGAGATTTGTAATCTCGCTAAGTGCTGCAGTCACTGCTTGGTTATATATTTTGCTCAGTGGAAGTGTATTACTTTCACAGTGGAGCGCAGGGCAGACAATAAATCTGCAATGAATACTGCAGCTGCCAAGAACGTCGTCTCTTTGGAGCGAAGGCTCAAACAGAATCGAGAGGCTTGGAAGCCCTGCTCTCAGCACATGCATTATAAGCACTCACATCAACTGCTGTAGCATTAGGAAATGCAAGGATTGTACTGAATGCAGCTGACTGCTATTCTCCAGAGACATATCTCAGCCCAGTTTATTGTACAAGCCCCTTGTGTGCACCTTACCTACAATAGCAGCAGACAAGGTCACTTTGATAGCAGGCAGTGTGCTATCGTAGGCTTCTTGTGGAATATGCACCACCCTATTCCTCAGCTGGTTCTTGTTCAGGATGTTCTGCAGCCCTTCAAGGATTCCAACCCATTTCCTCTTCTCTGCCTCGCTCTCAGCCAGAACCAGGAGGGAGCAGGTCTTGGGGGGGGAGCTCAGGAGAGACGACGTCACCTGAAACACACAGAGCATTCAGAATGGGCTTCCCTTTAAGAGCAAATATGGGCCACAGGCCTGTTAAAATCTCCTGCTAGCAAGTGCCTCTACTTCCCATTGCAATCAACGCTTAACAACATACCACCTTCAAGGGAAAGCAATGCGACCCACCTGCAATCTTTAAACACTGATATGATGCACGCATGCCCCACCCTGTGTACTCAAGTACACTACAGTACAATTGAATCCAACGGTGCTAGTGCATATTAACCCAAGTTATCATTCAATTATTATAATATATTCAATTCAATTATAATTCAGTTCAGTTCTGTGTAAAAGTATCAAACCCCTCTGAGTAGTTCAGTTTTTACACATTGCTGAAATGTCTTTCTGGGACCCTGCAGAGTCCACGGTGTATGATGCTACAAACTTGTGCCCCAGACTTCATATTAAACATTACTATCTACAAGACCTGAGCTCTACCTTGTCATTACATGTCCTCTTTCAAACACATGCACATGTCTACATCATGCACATGTCGTTCTGTATCATTCTACTTTGTGCACTGTTTTAGAGCATGACAGTCCAGCAGATTGTATATAGTTTTTAATTGGTCAGGATCAGTCCTAGACTTAGTCTTCATAAAGCAGCCCATCATGGGTATTGGGCTTGTCCTTTTCTTCCTCTCTCAACATGTTTTTGAATGAAGCGTACCCTGAATATACACGGCACATCCTTTCGAGTTGCATGGATCACATCCGATGCCAGCACGGAGCTCACAGAAAACTCTTCATCTCTGTAAACACAGAACAACAGGAATAAACCTCCCCCTGCATCACTGAGCCCCTTCACCCAGGAACGCTCCCTTCAGGGGAAGTAATACTGGCCTTGGATCAGCTAAGCACAAAGGTGACTGCAATGCTACTGCTGACAATACAGAGAGATGATTCAGCTGTCAAGAAATCATAAAGTTCATTCGCAATAAGAATTCCATTTCTCATGCTCTTATACTGTAGGCAGGTGTACGTTTGACAAGCATGTTGATGTTACTGTGACACTGAGTGTATGTACAGTAGAGGTTACTAAATGAAATGAAACTGCTTTATATTAGCAGCATATAGTACAGTATGTTTAGTTAGTTGTATGGAAGTGGATGGGAATAAATGACAATGTACTGCAGGTTTATATTAATGACAACATTTTAGTTTATACAGATAAAAATGCATAGTAATTAAGATTAGCATGATGTTCTTTTACTAATTTCCAGAAATGTCAGGTTATTAGTGACATCCTGAAAATGTCAATTACTGTCACCATTTCTACCCAGTCCCTCTGAAGTGAAATGAAGCAGATTTCACTGTGCTTTACAACTCCAAACTTTTGGCACATTCACTTTTCATAAAAAGAGTAAAGTCTTATATTTACAGGCTTGTGTGTAGGCACAACTGTCCTTAAGGTGTCCTAAACATGCTTGCATGCCAACATAGACAGACAGATGCGCGGACAGATATCGCAGATCTCAATGAGGCCAGCTCGCTACCTGAGATCCAGGACTTGGCTAGCTACAACTCCAGGCTGAGTCGACTTCCCTTCAGGCACATCGTACAGAAAGAGTTTACAGTCACACACCACGGCATAAGCACGCTGCCAGCCTTTCTTCACTCCAGTGGGCTTCGGGATCTGAAAACAAACAGAGGGATTATAGGAAAACAAAACACAACATTCGTACAACCTTGTTTTAGCAGCAACACAAAGAGTGGATGACAGGATCCTCACAGGGTGAATAGCAGCCCGTTCTTACCCTGACGTAGCCCTTGTAAGCTGTGCCTATGCCTCTCTGCACATCGATCCCCAGGGGTCTCTTGGCTTGCTCTGGAGGGATTGGGCAGACCAGGGGGGCATTGTCTCTACAGGACACGTGGCAGATGAAGGAACACACTGTGAAAGGAAAGTCAGCTCTTCAATAACATGAACACGGCGCCAGCAAGAACAGCTAAAACACACACACAGCCACGAACACGGCGCCAGCAAGAACAGCTAAAACACACACACAGCCACGAACACGGCGCCAGCAAGAACAGCTAAAACACACACACAGCCACGAACACGGCGCCAGCAAGAACAGCTAAAACACACACACAGCCACGAACACGGCGCCAGCAAGAACAGCTAAAACACACACACAGCCACGAACACGGCGCCAGCAAGAACAGCTAAAACACACACACAGCCACGAACACGGCGCCAGCAAGAACAGCTAAAACACACACACAGCCACGAACACGGCGCCAGCAAGAACAGCTAAAACACACACACAGCCACGAACACTGCGCCAGCACACTACCCAGTATAAAATTCAAGTCAGTATAGTGGATGTAAGAAGTCAGTATAGTGGAGGTAAAGTCAGTATAGTGGATGTAAGAAGTCAGTATAGTGGAGGTAAAGTCAGTATAGTGGATGTAAGAAGTCAGTATAGTGGATGTTCTGCTAATAAAGATCGAAGTGTAAGCTGGAATGCTGATTTTTCCTGTGATTTGGAGTCAGAAGTTCATTAAGGAAGACTGACCTGGGTTTTACTTGCAAACAGAATGAAAGCAGCGAGACAGGACTCACCATCGCAGGCGTAGCCCTGGCGCATTAACCCCACCATCAGGGAGGTGCAGTGGGTGCACTGGGTGGGACTGGAGAACGTCTTGATACTGAGCTCATGGGCTTTAGGCTGGAAGGCAGAGCAAATTAGTGAGACTTTAGAAGCGTCTTGTATTGAGAGTCCTTTTGGACAAGCGAGCAACGCTAAATAAACTAGTATATCAAAAACTCAACACTAGACAAAAAAGACGTTTTTTATTCCTTTACTCTGATTTTATTGTAGAGTTTTTAAAGTTTCTA
The DNA here is from genome assembly GCF_017654505.1 of Polyodon spathula. Classification (NCBI taxonomy): domain Eukaryota; kingdom Metazoa; phylum Chordata; class Actinopteri; order Acipenseriformes; family Polyodontidae; genus Polyodon; species Polyodon spathula. The sequence goes on from NC_054550.1 coordinate 37,701,820, forward strand.
TCTATCTATCTACAATACATTATAGAATAAAACATTTTGGAAGACCTACTGTAGTCCCCAGTTGTTTTGTGGCAACACAATAGTAAAGGCCCTTTATGAGAATGACCTTTGTGAGAATTGCCTTTGTGAGAATTGCCTTTGTGAGAATTACCTTTGGTAAACTCAACGACGTCGACTGGTAAACAGGGGAAGCAGCAGCAGGAGCAGCTTGCGGTGGCTTAACTGGCTCCTAGCGAAACCAGAGAGAACAGCAGGGTTAGGAGAACGAGCCTCCCGGACATTCCTCCAAGCAAAGATCTGCCCACATGTGCCCATATTGGGCTTACAGGTGAAACACAGCATGCAGACAGCACTCCTGCCAGCCTCACACAAAGATCACGTTTTCCAGAATGCAGTGGCCTTGCACAAGGGTACTTACATCTTGTGCTGTCGACACACAAAGGGTGGGGGAGACTTCAGGCTTTTGCAGCGATGTGTCAAGGTCAGTAATGGAGCTGGTCTGCAGAAAGCAAGGTAAAGCAGTTAGGATTGATGGAGCTTTGTTTTCCAAATGGACTTTCTGAATCAATACTGAAGCAGCTACAAACACATTTTTTCTTTTATTTCATCCTTCTCAGAAGTAGAACAGTTTAATTTCATCAAGACTGGAGGAGCAGAGGGGGGTGTATAATCACATTAATTGGGCTGGTTGTTTAAAGAATGGCCATGCAGTAGAGCACTGGATAGACTGATCTTTAACTAGAAGAGAAAGGAATAAACACTGTCTATACTACACTGGTAACAGTGCTTCGGGATATCAATACAAACAGAGTCAGATTTTCATATCAGTGCTCAGAATCACACAGGGGCAGGATACATCAAGCTCTCCACTTCCTCACAACTGAAATTCAGAAGCTGCTCGGATAGGAATTGAAGGGATGCGATATTTCTATTGGCATGGGAAGCTATCTATTCACCCACATTTTGTAAAAAAGAAAAGAAAAAAGCTTTACAACATACAAAACCAAATCAAGCAGAAGAAGAATACTAAGTTTTATACTATACTACCCATGTTACTGGAGGATTCATGTAGGTTTTATTGTATACTCATGTTACTGGAGGATTCATTGGATGAAAGATGAGGAAAGCTTAAACACAAACATTGAGATGAGGCTGCTATCCAACACAATGACACCCCAGTGTGTGAGAGCAGTGAAAGGAGTTAGAGAAATGCATTACTGTTAGTAAACATGAACAGATTCTGTGGAAACTTGCCAGCACAGCATTATGCCAGTGCATGTTTGGGATGCTGTTGTAATTGTGAAGCCCAGTTCCACTTCACAATGTTCCCATCATTAGGAGTCAACGGGGAAGCTACGGGGGGAGGGGGTTAAGATAACAGGTACGGGCCAGAAGTTAAGGAGTGAGAAAGCTGTGTCAACCAACTTACTTCATCCCAAAACGCTTGCAGAGAGGACGCAGATGAGACAGAATCCTTTGTGGTAACAAATATGAGGGACAAAAATAAAGGCATGTTGCTTTACTTCACTCTTACTGTCACAGTGGCTTCGGAAACAGAGGAGAGTTTAAAGCTACACTATCCTCGTTTCATCCCGATTGTGCTTGAGGAAGAGCTCTACCCCTCCCCCCTTGTCTTGATGTCCTTTGAAGTCCTGAGGTAGTGACACAGGCTCCAGCTAAAGTGAAGTGGCAAATAATACTGATTTACTGCCCCCTCAGCTTCCACCATAACCAAGTGCAAGGCAGACACTTTTAAAAGAGCTGTGGAGTTATAGTTGGGCTGCTATGGGGGAATAATGTCTTTATAAAAAAAAAAAAAGGAAGTATGATTCCATTTCCACTGCTATGGTGAAGAAGTGTTTGTTTGAAGCCTTTGATATTGTTAAGCAATTTTCTAAAGAAGGTCATTGGACCTGTTCATATGTAACTAATGTGATGCAAAAGCCTTGGTTCAATTCAACAGCCTTTGGTGTTTTAAAATAGCATATTAGATCTCTGCTGCAGAGCCCGTTTCAGTGCGAGTTCTGCTCTTTGGGTCGATCCAGCTTCAGTAAAGCCATTACAAGGAGGATTACATTGTTAACTTTTGTACTGACCATGTAGACAGCAGATCTATAGTCCACGCTCTTTCACCCTATTGCTAAATCAACGAAAGTGAAGGGGCTGCTTAGCACTCCCAGAGAAGCACATGCCTGCTTTAAAAGGAAGCCGTAAACACACAGACCTGACTACGTCCATATCAGTATCTCCAGGAAACAAACAAACAATAAACTTACTCTGAATGTTAAGTCATGAGCAAGAGGAGAAGTGTTGAAGTATTCGAAGATGGAGTCCTGAAAGTCCGGGAGCTTCAACCCTTCAAGAACAAAATAAAGAAGCTTGTTGTACAATTGGAACACGTGGGTGTTTTCTTTCACAAAAAAATGTACCATGTTTGGAGTTTGTTGGTCAAACGGTATTCAAATAGCAGTAGTTTGCTGTTAAGGGCGCGTTTTGTTAAAGTTTGTGGCAGCCATTTCGACATTAAAATTTATCGCAGAAACCTCTGCTTCACAAACATGATGCAGGTCTGGCTGCTGATGATATACGCCAAGTGTCAGATCAATCACTTCACCGGTTCCCAAGAAGATTTCGAAAGGTTTCTAAAAAATGCGTCAAACAGCCGTTTTTGTTTCCAGTTAACACAATTATTTAAGTCAGTTGTATTGCTACAGTATCAGGGAAGATGCTTGTGAAGTTTGGAGTTAGTCAAGTAAATCATTTGTCAACTGATGCAGGTTTAAATTTCAAATATAAACGTATACGTGGCGGCCATCTTGTTTTATAAAACATCACCATTTTCACCAATTTGTATTCCATTGTTACTGGGACGATAACTACCAAGTTTGGAGTTTGCTGGACAAACGGTTTTCAAACAGCAGCAGTTTGTTTTTAGGGACGCGTTTCGATTCGATTTGCGGCAGCCATTTTGACATTAAAATTTATCGCAGAAACCTCTGCTTCGCAAACTTGATGCAGGTTTGGATGCTGATGATATTTGCCAAGTGTCAGATCAATCGCTTCACCGGTTCCCAAGAAGATGATTTCGAAAGGTTTTATCGAAAAATGTGTCACGGTGCCAATTGCAAGGAAGCAGCAGCAAATTTTTTTTCAGCATCAGACAGCCAATGAATCCAGCTTGTTATCTGCCAAGTCAGAACCTGATCAGAGTGGCCAAACAATTTGGTGTTTCCCGTTCTGGTGAGTTGCTTTACCATTCTGTTAATATAATAATGCGTGTGTCTTGTATGTTGCTGCTGCATTTTCTAACGTGTAGGGGTGCTGTGTTAATTTAATTTGACAGTTTATTAACGCTAGTTGGACTGTTGCTTTATTATTACAGTTTATTAGCACACACTTTCCTATTGCGCTTTTATTTATTCAGTTCATTTCATACATTGATGCAGGTGCGTCATGACAAGTGTATTTATTAAATTCATGTGTATTTATTAAATTCATGTGTATTTATTTCTTTATTTATTGTACATCATCTCTTAGAGAACACTTTGGCTATAAGAACACGTGGCTTGCTTCCCGAGGGGTGTTCTCTTAGCCGGAGATGACCGTACTCTAATAAGATGAGAATGACAATGAGAAGTTCCTCAGCCGGACCTCCCTGCTCTACTCTCCTTCTCTCTACCTTTGTCTGTCCTGAATCTGCTCTCCTCCAGATCCTTCTTCATAATCTCCAGCTTCTCCTGCATCTCCTGACTCCTTGCCTCGGACTCCTTCAGTTTGCTGGAACAGCAGCACATGGAATGGGTGAACACTTACTCGTGCAGAGTAGGACAGACAGCACATGATCTTTAGCATAGCATTGCTAATGCAGGGGACTAGGCAGAACTACAGGGAGGTACAGCACTGCTCCATGGAAGAAATCATTTCATAACCGCAGTTTTCACTGTGAATGTGTGATCTGAACACGTTCTGTAATTTGCCCATTAGACACACTACTGCTTACAGACACCGACTAGATTAGTGGTTGCCTGTTGCGGGAAACAGTGTCTTTAATTCATTCTTTTCAATGACTGCTAAAAATAGAACTTCATTATTTATTTATTTTACTCCAGTGAACTTAATCTAAAAACACAAAGACTGCAGGATATTTCGAGAGAAGGCAGTGTGAAACGATCTCTTTCATTCATGCACTGCAATGCTACTAATCTATGGGGTATTGGCTTCACAACAGATCACGGAAAACCTATGGAAACATGTTTCCACTTTTAAAACAAGAAGTACAGATCCCACAGAGGGCCTTTATATATAGTAATGACTTTCACACTACGCTGTGTGTGTGTGTGTGTGTGTGCAATGTGTGTGTGTGTGTGTGTGTGTGTGTGTGTGTGTGTGTGTGTGTGTGTGTGTGTGCAGCATGTGCAATGTGCAGTGTGTGTGTGTGTCTGTGTGCAATGTGCAGTGTGTGTGTGCAGCATGTGCAATGTGCAGTGGGTGTATACGTGTATGTGTGTGTGTGCAATGTGCAGTGGGTGTATATGTGTGTGTGTGCAGTGTGCAATGTGCAATGGATGTATACGTGTATGTGTGCAATGTGCAGTGGTTGTATAGATGTGTGTGTGTGTGTATGCAATCTGCAGTGGGTGTATATGTGTGTGCAGCGTGTGCAATGTGCAGTGGGTGTATACGTGTGTGTGCAGCGTGTGCAATGTGCAGTGGGTGTATATGTGTGTGTGTGCAGTGTGCAATGCGCAGTGGGTGTGTGCAGCATGTGCAATGTGCAGTGGGTGTATACGTGTATGTGTGTGTGTGCAATGTGCAGTGGGTGTATATGTGTGTGTGTGCAGTGTGCAATGTGCAATGGATGTATACGTGTATGTGTGCAATGTGCAGTGGTTGTATAGATGTGTGTGTGTGTGTATGCAATCTGCAGTGGGTGTATATGTGTGTGCAGCGTGTGCAATGTGCAGTGGGTGTATACGTGTGTGTGCTGCGTGTGCAATGTGCAGTGGGTGTATATGTGTGTGTGTGCAGTGTGCAATGCGCAGTGGGTGTATATGTGTGCGTGAGTGTGTGCGTGTGTGCGATAGTAATAAGAATTGGAACCGTGCCGCTCCACTACCTCTCAAAGGAGATGTTGGCAGCTTTGACATTTCTCAACTCTTCCTGTACCAGCTGTTTGGCACGAATCTCTGCATCCAGAGCAGACTGCAGCTCCAGCCGGGCAGACATATCGAGCTTCTGGCTGCGCCGGACTTTCCAAAGGGGGTCCTGCCGTGTGAAAGATACAGTCAGACACATGAGAGGGGGAACCCACCGAAAACACATTCACTTATAATGCCTCCAGATTGCACAACTCATTGTCCTTCTCTTTTAAAGATCCTGCTTCGGTCAAGATTCTTAAGTCAAGATTTAAACTAGCACTGCGTAGCCCTAAGGACTGGGACTACAACTGAGTAACCTTAGTAAGGAAACATCTAGACTGTACACATCACAAGAATCCCCCTCGATATAATATTTCAGAGAAGAGGCTAACCTTTCCAAAATCCTGTCACTGCCCTGTGAACCCTTTCCCCTGTGCATGTTTGGAAAATGCTGATAACACAGTGTCCACATATACAAGGAGGCTTTTATATTTTGTCTGCAGCTGAAGAGATCCAATTGACTCACATAACCCTTTTTAACCAGTAGTACTTACATAATGAACCCTGATAAACTCATCAGCATAATAAACTACTTTCCTGCAGTGAACGTACCTAGAACTGATATAAAACTTAAAGAGTTCTCTATTCATTCTGATTAATGTCATCGTTGGAGCCGCAGCTAAAGTCCTTTATCAGAATCAAACTAAACACACACCTGACAGGAGGAACAGGTCTAATGGCCAATCAAATACCTGCCCAGTTCAGAATGCAAAGTGTCGTTTAACAGCAGCCTGTGTTTATCCTACAAAGTGGCGCAAGAATGTGAAACCTGCTGAACTAGAGATTTCCATTCATTTAGTGGTGATCAGCATCAGTCTAGAGGCTGTCCTTCAGGTCATATTCTTCAGCCTCTGACCCTGTCCTAGTCCACATTGCAGAGCTTCGCTGTCAGTGTTTTTACCCTAACCATGCATACTGCTCCCATGCACACTGTGCATGACATGAAGAGTATGACCAATACGTTTACTTTTAATGTACGATAACAGGAATTCATTAAAAAAATTAAATGCAGCAAAGATACACAGAAAAAAAAAACAAACATGGAGTTTAATTTATGCAAAAATGTGTACAGAATACGGATTAAGATAAAGCCAAATTTTCGCAGAAACAAAGTGTCCGAGATTCTCTTCAGCCCTGCCTCGCCCAGCAGCACACACACAGACACACACACAGAGACACACACACAATCAGGGTATACTAATACGTCTATAAATGGTAGTGATTTATTTGCCTTCTATTTTCAAATGATTTATTTAGCTACGGTTGAGCCTCACACAAACAAACTCACCAACTTATCTCCAACGTTTGGGATCAAAGACCTCTGAAATGGACTGTTTACTGTTGTACTCTGCTAGAGTGTAATCAAGATAAACAGCACAGTATATTAAAGCTCTTAAATATATAGGGGGGTACAGACAGACAAAGCATGGTAAAGAAAACGTTCACTAAAAACAATCATTACTGATTTCCATACCGTAAATACTAAGAACTATGAAAGAATGAATCTTCATGCCTGCTTAGCACTTGAACTCTGATGCCACTTCATAACACCCCTCTCACTCAGCATTAACAGCACTTAAAGTGAGTGGGGGGGAGTGGGGGTTAGCAGGTGAGTGGGTGGTGCTTTAATATACATGTACTGCAAGTCTGAGCTCATAAGTGAAGGCCTTGGACAGAATAAATATAATAGAAGCTCATAGCTTACCAGAGTCCTGGAGCCCAGATTAGAGCTGCGCAGAGATTCCAACTCCTCTGTCATCTTGGAGGTTAAAGCTTGCAGGTATCCCCTGGCATCCTTCTCATCACTCACCCTGCACAGATCAGAGTGAGAAAGCAGTGCAGTCAGAAACCTCTTACTGTGTGCCAGGCATGGGCCCCACTTCTATAGATGCAGCAGCAAACACTGAGCACAGCAGCATGGGCTCTGCTTCTCTAGATGCAGCAGCAAACACTGAGCACAGCAGCACGGACTCTACTTTTCTAGATGCAGCAGCAAACACTGAGCACAGCAGCACGGACTCTACTTTTCTAGATGCAGCAGCAAACACTGAGCACAGCAGCACGGGCTCCGCTTCTCTAGACGCAGCAGCAAACACTGAGCACAGCAGCACGGGCTCCACTTCTCTAGACGCAGCAGCACACACCAAGCACAGCAGCACAGATTCTTCACTTGGGTGCTTGCACTAGTTTTAGTTCAAATTTGCTCTGCAACTCTTCTTAAAAAATTACATTCTGGTGAATATAAATATCAAAAGCCAGCAATACTTGAAACAGATCGTGTTGACCAACAAAGCAAAAACTAAAACGAAACAATAAGCCCAGCAGTTTATTTTGGTGAATAACCATGTTGTGGCGGAAGTTCTCAGTATTGAGAGCACCTTCTCGAATCTCCAATGTTCTGATATTGAGGTTCACGGAAGCAGGATGCTGATGAATCTGCTGTGGGGGGTTATTGTGAGCCAGCACAGCTGTAGATGTTCTATAAGCTCACAGTGTATCAGTGCTGAGCACAGCGGGCTGCTCTTGCTTACCACTGTATGATCTCTGCAATCTGAGCTTCCCAATGGGCGACTGACTCCTTCTTAGCGGCCAGGTCCTGAAGCTCGTCTTCCAGCTGCCTATTCTGGGCAGTCAGCTTATCCACAAAGGAGCAGAGCTACAGAGGGAGAGTTTACATGCTCAATACATTCTTAAAGAACGGACCAGTTTAAATCGTACTTTCAGTTGCCATGCAGACAGACCCCCCCTCTGCTAAAAATGTGCTGACTACATACAATAAGCATACCACCAAACTGCACAGCATACAGAAAGGAAGCAGGTATAGAATGTGTTGCTTAATCCTCAGAATAAAAAGGAGTAAGCAATTGAATTAGTGAAAAGAAAACAATTCTACAATATTTCATATGTGCAACATATACTAAGTTTTGCTTACTCAACATGCTGCTGTATTTTTGTAAAAGGAGCACATTTGCATTCTATATTAAAAGATAGCAATGCTACCCCTGGTATGCACATGTACAGGCAGCAAGTCTCACCCTGTCCGTCTCGCTTGTTAATTTCTTGTTATCTTCAGTCAGCATGGTCCGCTCCCTCTCATACTTGTCTTTCAATGTCCCAACAGCCTCCTCCATCTCGCTTTGCCTGTGCCAGTGCAAGGACAAACATTACCATCTGTACACTGATAATAAAAGGGTCTTGTGACAGAGGCTTGCTAGTTGCAGTTTGGGGGTACATTCAGAGAGCGCTGTGTGATTTCTGATTTTCAGGAGAGGGTACCAGGGGGTGCAGGATCCCAGAATGGATTCAGAAGCACACTGCAGTGAAACAGAATGCCAGAATGTCTGCATGGAGGTTGTAATTTAGGGTTAAATCTGTGTTGCATGTACACCGGACTGCAGCTTACAGGCTCTGTTCCTCCAATCAGACATTTCAGCATTCCCCTTCCAAGCATGGCACAGGAGCGGCTTGGAAACAATGAAGCATGCTTTGAACACTGCATTACGTTATGTGCAGGAGCACTTCACATTACACAGCTGAATTCATTGTTAATGTATTCACAAGCAGTATGACAACTTCAAACCAAGTACCCAGTGATTCTATTGAGTGGTGTTGTGAACGGACCCCAGTGATTCTATTGAGTGGTGTTGTGAACGGACCCCAGTGATTCTATTGAGTGGTGTTGTGAACGGACCCCAGTGATTCTATTGAGTGGTGTTGTGAACGGACCCCAGTGATTCTATTGTTGTGTTCTGTACAGATGGCAGTCTCCCTACCTGTCCCTTCTTGCCTTCTCCAGCTTGTCCTTCAGCATCAGGAGCTCTTTGTTCAGGGTGAGCTGCTGCCCCTCCGAGTCCTGCAGCTCCTTCCTCAGGTTCTTCAACTCCGTGCTGTGGGAGGTCTCCCGTCTCACCAGCTCCTCCTCATAGAACAGGATCTTCTTATCCAGCTCTGAGCGGATCTTGCACAGCTCCTGCTGTGTGTGCAGATTCACTCCAGCCAGCCGACCCCCCTGCTTCACCTGCAACACCACAGGCAGCCTCTCTCACACAATCTCTCTCACTAGCATCCTATCAGGGGGCTTTGTGCTGTACATGCAAGTTTCTAACTGTAGATCAGGAGTCAGGAGTCAGGACTGCCCCCCTCCCCCATCCCGTCCAATCTTGCTGATTGGTGATTAAAGATAACTGGATTTGTGTTAGCCATGACAAGAACAGACACAAAACAGAATTACACTCTGAAACTGATGATCTGATCTTAAATTATAAAACAGCAAAGCTTCATAACTTTAAATACAAAAGTAAAAATAAAAGAACTGTTATGCAAAGCATGAATCCACTGCTGTAACGGCAATTAACTAGGCACAGTCTTAACTGTACAGAATGGAATTCACAAAATCAAAACTGAATGCACCTTTAACATTTGGATTGTGTTGCACATTCACACAGAACCAGATTAGGGGAACAATAGCCCTCCTATTCTAAGGCAGCCCCAATGAGAAAGACCCCCGAACGATGCACTGTTAATAGGGTGCTCTTTGAAGGATTCAGGGTCCTGACCTTGAGTGCCTCGAGCTCGCTCTCCAGCTGTTTAGCGTAGCTGTCGCTGTGCTCTCGCAACTTGCGCTCCTTTGATGCCTCAGCTGTGGCGTCTTCAAGCTGAGCTTCCAGCTACCACAGCAAAACAAACAAAGCATTAGAGGGCTTTTCCAGGGGAAATACGAATGAAACTGCACAAGAATCTTTTACAATCCAAAAATAAACTGTAATGAAAAAAATAACTATAAACTTTGAAATCATTTAGAGGTGTTTCCACATACAAGCATCAATGAAGATTCCAATGAAGAATGGGTTAAAGCTCCATTGGTATTCAGCTATTTAAATTGCATTCTTAGCTGGTCTTTGATCGTGAAGGTCAGCGTCTCTCATACGGATATCAGCAGGTTAAGAGACTCAAGATCCATGCTGTTGTCTTTGGAGACCTATGCAGTGCCTCTGCCTCCTCTCTGTTAGCTCTATGCAGTGCCTCTGCCTCTTCTCTCTTAGCTCTATGCAGTGCCTCTGCCTCCTCTCTGTTAGCTCTATGCAGTGCCTCTGCCTCCTCTCTGTTAGCTCTATGCAGTGCCTCTGCCTCTTCTCTCTTAGCTCTATGCAGTGCCTCTGCCTCCTCTCTGTTAGCTCTATGCAGTGCCTCTGCCTCCTCTCTGTTAGCTCTATGCAGTGCCTCTGCCTCCTCTCTGTTAGACCTATGGAGTATTGTTTCTATTAAAAATGCTTCACAGTCATGTATTTGGCAGAGGGCTTTCATAAACCTTTCGAGTGCTTGTAACAAATAATCCTTAAATCATCGACTGAGCCGTACCTCCTTTCGGGCCTTCTCTGTCCTGCGGATCTCCTGCCGCATGGAGTCGGATTTCTGTGTGACCACCTCCATCTCCTCCTCCTTGTCACGCAGCTGGCGCGAGAGCTTCTGCTTGTGAGAGCGCAGCTCAGCCATCCGCTCGTTCAGCTCTGAGAACTCCTGCATGGCCAACTTCCTCTGCTGGTGGGCGTCCTTCAGCTCCTTGGTCTGAGACTTCAGCCTCTCTAAGGATTCCACGAGTTGCTGAGAACAACAAAATCAATCAATCAATAAATACATATATACATACATACTCTCTCCAGTCTGTCAATTAAGTGCGTTCCATCCTAGCTCTGCGAAAGTATCATTACCAGCCAGCCAGGATGCAGGACTGCACAGCACAGCACAGCATTACCAGCCAGCATGCAGGACTGCACAGCACAGCACAGCATTACCAGCCAGCATTACCAGCCAGGTGCAGGACTGCAGGACTGCACAGCACAGCTGCAGGATGCACTGCACACAGCACAGCATTACCAGCCAGCGTGCAGGACTGCACAGCACAGCACAGCATTACCAGCCAGCATGCAGGACTGCACAGCACAGCACAGCATTACCAGCCAGCATGCAGGACTGCACAGCACAGCACAGCATTACCAGCCAGGACTGCAGCACACTACCAGCCAGGTGCAGCACAGCACAGCATTACCAGCCAGGATGCAGGACTGCACAGCACAGCACAGCATTACCAGCCAGGATGCAGGACTGCACAGCACAGCACAGCATTACCAGCCAGCATGCAGGAGCACAGCACAGCATTACCAGCCAGGATGCAGGACTGCACAGCACAGCACAGCATTACCAGCCAGGTGCAGGACTGCACAGCACAGCATTACCAGCCAGGATGCAGGACTGCACAGCACAGCACAGCATTACCAGCCAGGATGCAGGACTGCACAGCACAGCACAGCATTACCAGCCAGGATGCAGAACTGCACAGCACAGCACAGCATTACCAGCCAGGCATGCAGGACTGCACAGCACAGCACAGCATTACCAGCCAGGATGCAGGACTGCACAGCACAGCACAGCATTACCAGCCAGGATGCAGGACTGCACAGCACAGCACAGCATTACCAGCCAGGTGCAGGACTGCACAGCACAGCATTACCAGCCAGGATGCAGAACTGCACAGCACAGCATAGCATTACCAGCCAGGATGCAGGACTGCACAGCACAGCACAACACAGCATTACCAGTCAACCAGAATGCAGGACTGCACAACACAGCATAGCAGAGCATTACCAGCCAGGATGGAGGACTGCACAGCACAGCACAGCAGGCACTACTAGCCAGCCAGGATGCAGGACTGCATCCCTACCTTGTGAATCTCTTCTTTCTCCTGTTTCAGTGCTTTGACCTGCTTGTCAAGCGCTTTCATCTTCCCCGAAGAGCTTTCGAATTCCTGCCGAAGAGTTACGGCTTCCTCTAGCCGATGTTCCAGCCGGTCGGAATCTGAACAGGAGGATAAAGAGGCTGAAATCTCTTCAACTCCTACGACTTTCACATGGGCTAGTTTATGCCATTTATAAAGGATATCACAATGAGGTGTAATGAGCCTATAATGTGACAACCACGCATGTAAAACAAGCTTTCCTGTCACTAAAGCACTTGTCTGAACACAGGCACCCACGCCGAGCCCACTGCAGGACTGTCTGCAGTCACATTTCGAACCTGGTGCAATTCTATGTGCCATGTCAAACCTACAGAACAAATGGAAGTGCAGCTGAGACTTGAGAAACAATCTTGTTAACGCTGTAACCCTGACATATATTGCATTGTAACTTTCAACACAAAATGACATAAACCAAAACCTTCCTGCCTGGCCCCTCCAGTACCTGCTAATTTCTTCTTCAGTCTCTCTATTTCTTCATTGAGTTTCTTCATTTCCTTATCTCTATTTGCAGTTCCTAATCCTCGGCTTGAGCCGTGAAGCGACTGTACAGCTTGTGTAGATTCTGAAGAAAAAACACGAACAACCACTGTGCATGTCAGCAAGTGCATAGTAAACAAAAAAGAAAGACATATTCGAGTCAGTATTTCTTTTTTATTTTTTTTTCAGATGGTTGAAAAGCACCTTGCAGTTTGTGGCTGAGCTCCAGCTTCTCCTGCTCCAGCCTCTTGATCCTCCTTTCGTACCCCTCCACCTGCACGCTGTTCCCCAGGCCTCTCTGCACGCCCCCCTCCGAATCGGCACCGTCCCAGTGCAGGACTCTCCTTAAACAGCCTCTGTCAGAGAAGCAGCTGGACAGCAGAGGAGAAAACAGAGACATAGTGCACTGAACATACACTACAGTATGTACACGTCCACATTTCAATAGAAATGAACACTGCAAATTCAGTGTTAATGTTGGTATAGCACAAAGATGCATACATTATCAATGAAGGATCCCTACCTTTCAGTGGTGTATGTAAAACCTACAAAAGGTAAGTGTAGTCCAGTAAAGCCAGTATGAGACCCTGGTGGCACGACATCCTATAGGATAACAAAACAGCACATCAGTAATGAATAATCACAGCATTGAGAGCCCTATCAGTGTGAACACATCCCCCAGCATGGAATCCATTAACACAGCATTAATCAGTGTGAACACATCCCCCAGCATGGAACATTTACACAGCATTGAGAGCCCTATCAGTGTGAACACATCCCCCAGCATGGAATCCATTTACACAGCATTGAGAGCCCTATCAGTGTGAACACATCCCCCAGCATGGAATCCATTAACACAGCATTGAGAGCCCTATCAGTGTGAACACATCCCCCAGCATGGAATCCATTTACACAGCATTGAGAGCCCTATCAGTGTGAACACATCCCCCAGCATGGAATCCATTTACACAGCATTGCCTCCCCTCTTCAACATGAACACTGGGTGATTATATTTTCATACAATAAATACTGTAGTACTATTATGGCTTCCAGTAAACTCATTTTGTAGTTTCTTTGATTACATCATGATGTTAAATAGAAGATCTAAATTATGTTCATATATATTTATTGATTGGTTTTTTAAATGGTCTCAATGCTGAAATTTTAGTTGATGCTAAACTTCTGGCCACTGCTGTAGCCAGATTCAGCCACGCACCGGGTTCTTCAGAACGTCGTCGTCCACGTCGAAGTTGGATGTGTCCGAGGGGCTGCTGACGTCCGGGATGTAGGGGGCCTCTGTGTTTCGAATGTTGTCCCAGTCAATCCCAGCAAAGAAGGGGTGCTGCTTGAAGTCTTCCATCCCGCTCTGGCCCAGCCGCCGTTCCCTGCTGCAGATGAGCCGCTGGATCAGGTCCTTGGCCTCCTCGGAGACGTCAGGGATGTGAGATGGGAACTGGAAGCGCTCCTGCAGGACACAGAATGAGGAATATATACCACTATTAGGAGAAGATGATCCGAGAGATCATTGAATACCGCTAGGTATGACAGCCACTGGTTAACAACATGCAGTTCAGTCTGTGACCAGCAGGAGGTGTAGAAAGATTTCAAAACAATACTGCTTATGCACAGATCCTGGTAATGACTCTTTCACTGTTATCCCGCAAAACTACAACCCCCTTTCCTGTCTTGTACAAGCAAGTCATACCATGAGGTTTATCAGTGGCAAACCAAACTCTGCAGACACTCAACTCTACTAGTGCTGAGCTAATGTGTCTAAACAGTTCTCATATTTAGTTGTGTTGGTCAACAATGATGTTGGCGTAACATCTGTGTGGCTGTAAAAGAAAAAGGGACTTACTTCATGATTCATAATCTTCCCGTATGTTTCTACCAGCGATTCTGCGTAGAACGGCGTCTCTCCATAAAGCATTTCATACATGCACACGCCCAGAGACCACCAGTCACACTCCGGCCCGTACTTCCCCATCCCGTCTTCCATAGCCTGCAGGATCTCCGGGGAGATGTAGTCAGGAGTGCCCACCGCCACCGAGGACTTTACCTGAACCAGGAGAAGAGACAGCAATGACCAACACAGGACAGGACCCAGCTGCACACACTGACCCTCACTATCACTGTACTGAAACAAGACACAATGACCAACACAGGACAGGACCCAGCTGCACACACTGACCCTCACTGTCACTGTACTGAAACAAGAGAGACAGCAATGACCAACACAGGACAGGACCCAGCTGCACACACTGACCCTCACTATCACTGTACTGAAACAAGACAGCAATGACCAACACAGGACAGAATAGCTGCACACACAGTTCTCACAATCCTAAAAGGTGGGAAACTCTGTGCTGTGTTTGTAAGGTCTGGGATGTAAAAAAATTGAGCTACAAATTACAGATTTACTGCAGAGTTGCTGGTGTGCCAAAGTCTATCATTTGGAAGAGACAGAATGTGAAGAAACAAAACAGTCAACCACAAAGACTGGGAAAATCCGCCCGCGCTTCATTCCACGTAATGAATGACAAAAACATTTCCCAGACAGCCCTGGCAGGTGCTGGTATCCAGTGAGAATGCTGCCTGGCTGCAGGCTCTGCTCTACAGAGACACTGCTACTAAACACGACAGCCAAGTGCAACAAACACATCGGCAACCCTGGCCTCCTCTTTCTAGGACTTGGTCATTTTGAATTGTTATTCGTTGCCTCAACCAGGGATTTACTGCTTAATTTCATATTTGTCTATTATGGGTAATCATTTTCACTTGGTTTGAGATTCACAAATAATAAAATAGAAGCTGGTTATAAGCCAGCACAGTTTCAGAGTGTGACAGCAGGCTGTTGCACGAAGTATTTAAGGCATACTAGAGGACTTTCCTCACTGCTTGCAGCAAGGCGTTTGGGTTTGCATCAAGACACAGCTCGGAGTGTAACATTAAGGACATGGTACTGAGCAGGATCTAGAACAGAAACATGCTTCAGGAAGATACTGCTGCTGTTATTTGGATAAAACAGTCTCAAGTAAATATTTTAATAACCCACTGGCACCAGGAATAACAACCCAGCTTATTTCAGCCTTGTAAGCGAACCCGATGAAAATATGCTAATAAACAGAACGCCAAGCCTGCTATTGTTATCAGACCACAATGACACAAATGATGTCTAAACCAGATGGAACAGCAAAGCCTCCGTTTATGAACCGGTTAGAATAGAGAACAGCAGACCCTTATTCTTCAACAAATGCCTCAAACTGCCTGGCCTGCGGGGCGAGGCAGTACACCCCCATATCAGACAGTAACAAGGGGGTGCTGCAGGGGAGGACAGAGAGGCAGGACACCCCCATATCAGACAGTACCAAGGGGGAGCTGCAGGGGGGGGGAACAGAGAGGTAGTACACCCCCATATCAGACAGTACCAAGGGGGAGCTGCAGGGGGGGACAGAGAGGTAGTACACCCCCATATCAGACAGTACCAAGGGGGAGCTGTGGGGGGGAAATGAAACAAGTGCAATAGAGGGGTCAGTTACCAGTGTGTCTGTATGACTCTTATAAACTAGAACTCCATGACATCAAAGTGCACGACGGGAGGGGCAGCCCTACTTTATTAAGTGTAATCCGATGACAGTAATAACTGCTTATTATAAAGATCTGTTCTGCATCTGTACAGCAGAAAACTAAATAAAATACACACTGTGATTATGGTAAATAACATTACAATAGATCATTCTTAAACTATGACAGTGTCAAAATGATTTCCTGTCCATATTCTTACAATCAGATGTGCATGGAGAATCAGTCAAATGTTTATTTCAGACTTTCTTCCTCCTTTATTTATGACAATAAGCAAATACTTAGCAGACTCTTGTGACTGGAAGCGCATGTTTACACAGCCAGGGCACTAAATAAATAACAACCCCAAGTTCTAGATGACTACTTGCAGATTAGGAGGAACGGGCCAGTGCAGTTCAGAGCAAAGACAGACACAGCACCACGACATGAAAGACTGCACAGTGCAGTTCAGAGCAAAGACAGACACTGCAACACGACATGAAAGACTGCACAGTGCAGTTCAGAGCAAAGACAGACACTGCAACACGACGTGCAAGACTGCACAGTGCAGTTCAGAGCAAAGACAGACACTGCAACACGACGTGCAAGACTGCACAGTGCAGTTCAGAGCAAAGACAGACACTGCAACACGACGTGCAAGACTGCACAGTGCAGTTCAGAGCAAAGACAGACACTGCAACACGACGTGCAAGACTGCACAGTGTAGTTCAGAGCAAAGACAGACACTGCAACACGACGTGCAAGACTGCACAGTGCATTTCAGAGCAAAGACAGACACAGCAACATGATGTGCAAGACTGCATTCACACCGCTCCCATCCTCTGCACAGTACAAAGGAGCCAAATCAGCTTTTAAATTCATGCACACGTTTTTAATCTAATAAAGCACTATTATTACTAGAGGCTCTCCGCCCTGTTGGTCTGCACCTACTAGAGATCCACAGATGCTTGCTGAGCTGGACAGAGTGGCTCTTTGCTACACATGTCAAACTCTACACTGCATTCAATGCAGTTGGGAGAGGAGAGGGCTGCTCTACAGTTTAGGGTTTCAAAGTTAAGGCAAGTTACATTAAAACACCAGAAGCCCATGAAACAGCACTGCACAGAAATTAACTATTGGTTAAAGGTTGCAGATCTTGACGATAAGTGTCCAAGCTTGCACCTGCTGAGCAGAATAACTGCTTCGTTCAAGATTGTACTTACTGTCCCATCATCCATCATCTTCAAGCAGGAGCCAAAGTCAGCCAGGCGGATATGCCCATTCATATCAAGAAGAACGTTATCTGGTTTTATATCTCTGAAACAAACACAAACAAAAGACACATGACCCTTCAGACCACATTTATACAGAGCATGGGAAGCAGGGTTAGAAACAGGGCCATTATAGGTTTTTTAATTGATCCTTGTAGGTTTTAATATGATCTTAAATAGCAGCCAGACCTAGAATAAGCCAAACTGTTATGGAATGGGAATCTTATTTCCTTCTGTGTAGAAAACAAGTATTTCTCTGTCTTGAGCAGCTTTTGCTAAACACAGAACAGTGATGGTACACAAACCATGTAATCAGTGTGATCAGGGCAGTGTTAATAATATACCATTCTGTCTCATGTAATCAGTGTGACCAGGGCAGTGTTAATAATATACCATTCTGTCTCATGTAATCAGTGTGACCAGGACAGTGTTAATAATATACCATTCTGTCTCATGTAATCAGTGTGATCAGGGCAGTGTTAATAATAAACCATTCTGTCTCATGTAATCAGTGTGACCAGGGCAGTGTTAATAATATACCATTCTGTCTCATGTAATCAGTGTGACCAGGACAGTGTTAATAATATACCATTCTGTCTCATGTAATCAGTGTGATCAGGGAAGTGTTAATAATAAAACATTCTGCCCTGTGTAATCAGTGTGATCAGGGTAGTATTAATAATAAACCCCTCTGTCTCATGTAATCAGTGTGATCAGGGCAGTATTGCACACAGCATTCTCAAGTCTGTTGTATTGTATGTGCTACAAACACATTTAGCATTGTTTTCCTCCCCTTCATGTTTTGCCACTAGTAGGAGTGTCGCTGTTTGCTTTTAATCCATGCACAGCTGTGAGCAAAGCTTCAATGGCAAACAGACTTCCCTTTAACACTGTGGCACACCACTGACTCTGAATATCTGCACCATCTCAACTTTACAAGACCCTTGGTTTTCATCTCTCTCTCTTATAAAATGACCACCTAAAATGTCAATTACTAGTCTTGAGAATGTGTCCTTATGACAAGTGATGTACTCTAGCAATCAGTCCCTTGCCATCGCAAACTCCTCTCTTCATGCACTGTGCATGTATGCGTATGTTGAGAAGCTCTGCTATCAGAAGAAGCAGTGTAACCCTAAACAGAATGTGCGTCACCATCACTGCAATGGGTAGAAATGGCATGGAGTGTGATCATACAACCTATAGAATAACAGGAAAGGTTATCAGAGACAGCATGGAGTCTGATCATACAATCTGTAGAACAGGAAAGGTTATTAGAGATGGCATGGAGTCTGATCATACAATCTATAGAATAACAGGAAAGGTTATTAGAGACAGCATGGAGTCTGATCATACAACCTATAGAATAACAGGAAAGGTTATTAGAGACAGCATGGAGTCTGATCATACAATCTGTAGAACAGGAAAGGTTATTAGAGATGGCATGGAGTCTGATCATACAATCTATAGAATAACAGGAAAGGTTATTTTGCACAGAACAACGACAAGAACAAATCCAGCTTCTTTGTCCGGTGCTTGTTTACTATTTTCCTCTCATTTCCAGGATCAGGGTTCTAATCAATAGCAGGCAGAGCACTTGTCACCTTCCGGATGTACTTCCTCCGACCACGGGAAAGGAAGCAGGGAGGGAAAGGCGGCCAGACTGGGAGTGAGTTGCAAGGAAGCATCCTGCTAGAAAGAGATCGCTTCACTCTAGACCCGACTGCAGTACAACTGGAGCGCCAGGGCTCTGTGCCTCATTCATGTGAAGCCTTTAGGGCGCCCAAGCCTCTCCATGCAGCTCTCTCTGAGTCTCAATTTTCTGAAGTTAGACAATGGCAAACATGATGAGAGAAAACCGCAGTTGAGGAAGTTCAGTTTCCCTGATTGAAACGGTTTGTTTAGAATACAGACCTGATTTCTGGTCTGTCTGCACCATTGACCCAAAGCTTGTCTTGTTCATTTTTACAACAAGGAGAAAAACAAACTTAGTGTTATAAAAATGGCAAGAATAAGCAGCCTAATGAATGTGCCCCCGTTGTTTATGCCTTATGTAACAATAAAGCCCACGATGCAAACAGGACGGAAACCATGTCCTACAGTGCGTCTTTGTTGTGCATGTACAGAAACATTCACACACTGCTTCTAATAATCCATGTCACTGTGCATGTACAGAAACATTAACACACTGCTTCACTGCTTCTAATAATCCATGTCACTGTGCATGTACAGAAACATTAACACACTGCTTCACTGCTTCTAATAATCCATGTCACTGTGCATGTACAGAAACATTAACACACTGCTTCACTGCTTCTAATAATCCACGTCATATAAATAAATTACCTGTGCACATAATGATGCTGGTGAATGGAATGAATGGCCAGAACCATTTCTGCCAGGTAAAACTTGGCCATGTCTTCAGGCAGCCGATCTTCAAACTTGCTGAGTAATGTCAGCAGGTCTCCTCCGACGTAGTAATCCATCACTAAATACTGCAGCACAGCGAAACAGACAATGATATTACACAGATATCCTCATGTAGTGTATGGTACAGATACAGTACACCTCGGCACATTCCAACGACTGACTGTGTCAGCACATATACAACACAGTACAATTCATCGGAAGAAATCTAAAGCTGGGTCTGGTTTGTGGAACACCTGGAATGTCCTGTTAACAGAATCTGGCCTCCACTAAGCTGGACAACACCACCACATGCATATCACTTATGTTAAAAGCACTGAGCTTTATAACCAAACCTGGTTCCTGAGACATGCTGTGGTACTGCGCCTCCCTGGGACACGCTGTGGTACTGCGCCTCCCTGGGACACGCTGTGGTACTGCGCCTCCCTGGGACACGCTGTGGTTCTGCGCCTCCCTGGGACACGCTGTGGTTACTGCGCCTCCCTGGGACACGCTGGGACACGCTGTGGTACTGCGCCTCCCTACTGGGACACGCTGTGGCTGCGCCTCCCTGGGACACGCTGTGGTACTGCGCCTCCCTGGGACACGCTGTGGTACTGCGCCTCCCTGGGACACGCTGTGGTACTGCGCCTCCCTGGGACACGCTGTGGTACTGCGCCTCCCTGGGACACGCTGTGGTACTGCGCCTCCCTGGGACACGCTGTGGTACTGCGCCTCCCTGTAATGCAGCAATGAGCTACACAAGCCCTAGATAACACATTGAAGCAGACTGAATTAGATTGCAGGTCAGCATACCAAATAGTTATCATCCTGGAAGGCATAGTGCAACGTGGTGATCCACTGGCAATCTCCATTCACTAAAACATTGCGCTCCTCACGAAAACAGGCAGTCTGTACGGAAACAAGGACGAGAAAGAGAGAGAGAGAGAACAGTCCTGGTTAACAGCTTAATACAGACTGTCCCACAGAACAGCACAAGCAGAAGTCTTCTTTGCCATGGGTCATTCATGGGGTGGGGAGGTATAGCTCGGCCAGGGTGTCCTCGGCTCACTGCGCACCATTTGTACATGATTTTATCTTGCATGAGCTCAGTTTCTGCATACTGTATGAAGAATGCAAGAACAAAACACGCTCACTAGATGTGTCTCCTGCTTCATTTAAGATCTTGTTAATTAGATAGCAGAAAATGACCCGACCAATGGGAAGCTAAAAGAAGATAAATGGGTAAGTGGCCGAACACACAACAGCCCTTCTGTACGCTGTGCAATATTACTCAGAGTGAAGGATTAACGATTAATTTGATGTTGACAAAAGCTTTAGTGACATAAATATGTTACTAAAGACAAGATGTCTGTAGGGACGGTCAGATCTGATTGCAGAAGAAAAAAAATAAGTCAAGTTTTCAACAAAATGAGGCAATTCAAGAGCTCCAGCCGTATGGCTGTACTTTCATTGGGCAATAACAATGATTTTGACTTGAAGAGCAATAAAACACACACGAGGTAATTCCAACTGTTCAGACAGTGTCCAGCAAGCGCTTTGACCAAACAGAATGAGGGGCCATCGTGTCCAGCAGCGCTGTGATCAAGGGACAGGGTTAGGGTTAGGGTTAGGGTTAGGGTAGAGACGGCAATAACAGCCTGACTTACTTCAGCTCGTTTCAACATTTCCCATTTGTTCAGGATTTTCATTGCATAGACCCGCTCTGTGTTCTTCATTTTCACAACTGCAACCTAAAAAACAAAAACACACCATGACGGATGGCGTCTATGTCCTGGGTTCAAATGTAAAGCGCATCCCTTAATGTAACTGCTGTTTGTAGCCGAGGGCCCCAGCTGAGGTCCAGGGCTGTCCTGTTTGTTTGGTTTTATTGAGCAGCTGGGACTGTGAGGCACATCAAAGAGAATTTGTGTGCTCACTCAAGGTCATACAGCAAGGAAACAAATGCTCGCCTTTCTCTCACACAATATTCCTGCACATGCAACACTTCTAACCCTTATTTTTACTTCATGCGTTATTATTATTATTATTATTATTATTTTTCTATTGTTTTACTTTCAGATCTTGCTGAAAACAGCCCTTTCTCTTTGCATCAGTCAGCAAGAAAATAGCCGCATGGAAATTTGATTCAAGCTACCTGCCACCCAGACTCCCACTGGCCCAGTATCAGAACAAAAAATAAACCTTGCTTAGTGGTCAACAATAAACACATACAGTATCCCACACACCATCCCAGACACAGGAGACTGTAGGCAGGGTGCAGGTGGACAGGGTGGGTAAGGCACAGTACAGCACACCCTCTCACTGCGAATCACACTCAATGGAATCCAATGGGACCCAAATACAGTAGATTATAGGCAGGGTGCAGGTGGAGAGGGTGGGTAAGGCACAGTACAGCACACCCTCTCACTGCGAATCGCACTCAATGGAATCCAATGGGACCCAAACACAGGAGATTATAGGCAGGGTGCAGGTGGAGAGGGTGGGTAAGGAACAGTACAGCACACCCTCTCACTGTGAATCACACTCAATGGAATCCAATGGGACCCAAACACAGGAGATTATAGGCAGGGTGCAGGTGGAGAGGGTGGGTAAGGCACAGTACAGCACACCCTCTCACTGCGAATCACACTCAATGGAATCCAATGGGACCCAAACACAGGAGATTATAGGCAGGGTGCAGGTGGACAGGGTGGGTAAGGCACAGTACAGCACACCCTCTCACTGTGAATCACACTCAATGGAATCCAATGGGACCCAAACACAGGAGATTATAGGCAGGGTGCAGGTGGAGAGGGTGGGTAAGGCACAGTACAGCACACCCTCTCACTGTGAATCACACTCAATGGAATCCAATGTGACATCTATTGCATTAGGCCTCAGGCCTGCAAGGAATGGGAAATGTTACAGTAGCTGTTACTTGATATTTTTGGGGATTAATAGAAAATAAGATTGCTGGTAAAACACAGCGATAGGAAAACACAATAAAGGCTAAGATCACTGTTTTAATCTGAACTCAGGGCGCCTAAGCCCTGTTTGAAAACAGGAATGTCTCTGTATAGGATGCAGAGCTCGGCTGGCTCTGGGCTTTAAGCCAGTTTAACCTTCTTCTCCATAAACCATTGTGACATCAGCAGGGCAGGGAGCAACGCCCAATGAGAACGCTTAAAAAATGTTCCAATCAGCCACCAGGTTTGATCTCTGATGATTGGACAAAGGAGTTTACAAACACTGCACATATTTTGCTTTTGTTCAACCATATAGTACAGTTATTTGCCATTTCTTTTTTCTTTTTCTGCTAACCCATTACAGGTCTACATGGTTAAAGTATTGTGAGACAGCTGGACTCATACTGAAGCCAGAGATGTTTCTTTACAGTATGTCGCCTTGAAAAAACACCACAAGAAGCATATAAAGGGTTGAGACTGTTTGAAACAAAACCCTGTCCTGTTAAGGCTCTACAAGGAGGAACAGTATTTTATTGTATTATTTGTAGCGTGCTTGATGTTTTTAAATAGCCTTACCTATTGCATTGGATAACTGTCCCCGATTGGGAAGGCATTCTTGTGATTACTGCCTGTTTGAGTGAGGCATTACACAGCTGAGCTGAGAGCAGCCCTGTGGACACACCCAGGACTGACCTCACTGCAAAAACAAACAGCTGCTGCTCTGCACAACAGCTTCCTTGCCTTTTTTAGACACAAAACTACCACCCTGCCTGCAAGAAGTCAGCCAAGCTCTCTCTACTGTACAGCAGAGTCAGGAACAGTGCATACTTGTGTGCGTGTGCGTGAGCAGGAGAGGGGTGTGTGCAGGTGGTGTGTGTGTGTGTGTGCAGGTGGTGTGTGTGTGTAGGTGTATGCAGGTGGTGTGTGTGCAGGTTTGTGCAGGTGGTGTGTGTGTGTGTGTGTGTGTGTGTGTGTGTGCGTGTGTGTGTGTGTGCAGGTGTGTGTGTGTGTGTGTGTGTGTGTGTGTGTAGTGTGTGTGTGCAGGTGTGTGTGTGTGTGTGTGTGTGTGTGTAGGTGTGTGTGCAGGTTTGTGCAGGTGGTGTGTGTGTGTAGGTGTGTGCAGGTGGTGTGTGTGTGTAGGTGTGTGCGAGTGGTGTGTGTGCAGGTTTGTGCAGGTGGTGTGTGTGTGTGTGTGTAGGTGTGTGTGTGTGTGTGTGTAGGTGTGTGCAGGTGGTGTGTGTGTGTAGGTGTGTGCGAGTGGTGTGTGTGCAGGTTTGTGCAGGTGGTGTGTGTGTGTGTGTGTGTGTGTGTGTGTGTGTAGGTGTGTGCAGGTGGGGTGTGTCTCTTTGTGTTCAAGACGGTTCAATCTTCCAGATCAGTTGTGGCTCTGCGGCTAGAAAGCCATTTCTCAGGATGATGCAACACTGGCGAAACGGCCAATGAGAACACTGATAAAGTTTCCAATCAGACACCAGGGTTGACCTCTGCACTTCCATGTATGAACCACACCGTACTGAACTGGGATTTCATTTCTAACACCACACAAGGACATACCCTAAGGAAGCGTCACTTCGATGGCTCAACAGAATGCTTACAAAGCAAACCTGCTGGACGACAGCAATAGCCTGTGGAAGGAATTCAGTGGCAGTGCGGACATGCGGCAGGGCTGGGCAGGAAGGAGAGCCCGCTAATCTGGACAGGATGGTCTTGCTACAGCACTGCCAGCAGGTGGCCAGAGGAGAGGAAGCCAGGCTGGAATGAATGCAGAGAAGGGTCTAAAGGAAATGCACACTGCATCAAAGTCTTCTTGCACCTGAATATTATACTGCCTTCAAGTGCGTTTCAAAGGAGATTAAACAGGAGTAAAGTCCTTGGCTGTACTGCGACATCACAGACTCTGGTATCTGCAACACCAACCTTGTCATGTGATCTGGGCGCTCCTGTAAAAGGGACTCCTTATCATACCACAGCTCTGCCACTTCAAATTGCCAAAGACCAAAACAAAAGCTCATTAAAATTCATGTCCATAATCACTCTTTCAAAATCGCATGTCAAACACAACAAATCAAAACAGGAACAGCAAATCAGCCATTCCCTCAATCTCTCCGGCAGTGCAGAGGCTGAGGAAATGTCCCTGGAAATGAGACTTCACAGTGCTCGGGAGCCTGTCCTCCAAATGCTCTGACTACACAAACAAATACATCATTATTTCAAGTAATGTGTGCTTGTGTCTCCAGAAAATCCATGTGATGATCACAGCACTGGCAAGTGACACTCCAACCATGCATACTGTACCCTACAAGAAAACTCTGCATGTGACACTCTAACCATGCACACTGTACCCTATAGGAAAACTCTGCAAGTGACAGCCCCTCCTTGACAGTCAGATCAGTGCTACAGTATACACAGAGTCAAAGCCATCCTGTAACTGAAGATCTTAATATCCCAAACCTGTGTGTAATAAAGCAGTTACAGCAACAAACATCAGGCACGTCCAGGCTTCGGTTGCAGAGCGCACTGTCACCTGGGCTGCAGTACTGGTCGCCTCCACACACCAAGTTTCACTGCTCTTCAGTGACTCTTGTTTCTATATAGAACTGCAAAGAGGCCGGCTCCCTTTCTAATGGGTTTGTGATGTATCTTACACCAATGAAGACAACTTCGGTGCAAGTCAGTGGGATGTAAGCAGAGGCAGAGAGACAGACTGTGTGGCTGCAGAGCTGGACAGATAAGAAGAGCAGGGCTAAGCCTCACTTCTCAACACCACCATCCTCTATCAAGTATATTCCAATGCACTCACCAACAAATATACAATTAGAGGAACTGGCAAAAAGAGCCTTCCTGTCAATTTGAAAGGTTCTACTGTAAAAAAACATATTGGGGTTTTTAAGCCGGCTTGTGTGGGTGAAAAGGCACATAATCCGTTTCAGGAAACCACATTTTGTCACAACTTCCTCTCTCAGAAAATAACCTTTTCCTGAGGTTTTCCTGGATATGGTCCCATCCTCTCTGGTTCTGTAAACGGATTGAAGTCTCAGTTTAAACTGACAGACATCCTCCTGACTCCCAAAAGCTTACACTCTTCTTCAAGGACCTCAGAAAGCCCAGTTTCTGACAGTCCCAATGCAAACATACAATAATATAAAACTATTCTGTTTCTTGCTCAAAGGAAGCAGATCAACATTAACCAAGCAGCTATTAAACTTCAGTGCCTCTGAGTGCTGAAAGCACCCTTCAGTAACAAAGAGGACTGTAGGCGAGCCACAGAGTCTAGAGAAACCCTGACCCGGATCTGACGTGCAGGGAGTTCCCTTACCTGGGGTTTCCACCCTTCCCTAACCCTAACCCTAACCCGGATCTGACATGCAGGGAGTTCCCTTACCTGGGGTTTCCACCCTTCCCTAACCCTAACCCTAACCCGGATCTGACATGCAGGGAGTTCCCTTACCTGGGGTTTCCACCCTTCCCTAACCCTAACCCTAACCCGGATCTGACGTGCAGGGAGTTCCCTTACCTGGGGTTTCCACCCTTCCCTAACCCTAACCCTAACCCGGATCTGACGTGCAGGGAGTTCCCTTACCTGGGGTTTCCACCCTTCCCTAACCCTAACCCTAACCCGGATCTGACGTGCAGGGAGTTCCCTTACCTGGGGTTTCCACCCTTCCCTAACCCTAACCCTAACCCGGATCTGACGTGCAGGGAGTTCCCTTACCTGGGGTTTCCACCCTTCCCTAACCCTAACCCTAACCCGGATCTGACGTGCAGGGAGTTCCCTTACCTGGAGTTTCCACCCTGTTTTCACAGTAGTTTGTCTTCTTTATTCCATACTAGTTTTTTTGTTCATCTTGAAAACAAGGAAGTACCTGTTTTCAAACACCTAACAGATCTCTCCATGCACAACTTTGTGCTACCATTTAAAACTTGTCAAAGAATTAAACGGAATGGAAACCATGTAAAAAGAACACAGTAGCAATACAAATCTGGGTTATAATAAATATATAAGGATGAAATATAACTAGGCTTATAAGTACTTACAGCAAAAACTGTTTATTATTTAATAGATTTTTTTTTATTTTTTTTTTTATTTGGGCTCTTATTTCCGTACATGGAAGAAATTATAAAAGGGATATTTAACAGCATCTGGTGAAAAAACATACAAGAAATGACAGCACTAAATTACCAGCACAGGAGTGTCAAACCACTGCTGCTGAAAACTCCCACACTCAGGCTACAACGCTGCTGTGTTGTTTTCAGCTGGATCTCATTTGAAGTCTTTGCTGGAGAGGTTACACACTGACTCAGCTCCACTTTCCTGACACTCCTCTGAAATCAGCTCTGTTTACAGGGGGATTTCCAAGCACAGAAGCACAAACAAACATGCCTTGTTAAATCAGTACTGTTTAAAACACAAGGAAGAAATAAAGGTCAGAACGACAGCATTGTGCCCAGGGCCTGGTGTTCCCAAAAACAGAGCTGCAGGACTGGGACAAAGATGCAAGCAGCTCTGCAGTGCAGGATTGGGACAAAGAGACAAGCAGCTCTGCAGGACTGGGACAAAGAGAAAAGCAGCTCTGCAGGACTGGGACAAAGAGAAAAGCAGCTCTGCAGGACTGGGACAAAGAGAAAAGCAGCTCTGCAGGACTGGGACAAAGAGACAAGCAGCTCTGCAGGACTGGGACAAAGAGAAAAGCAGCTCTGCAGGACTGGGACAAAGAGACAAGCAGCTCTGCAGGACTGGGACAAAGAGACAAGCAGCTCTGCAGGACTGTTAAGATGGTGCCATTCCTGAACTCACTGCAGGCACTGAGTTCTAGCGGTTTGAGGCATTTCCAGCTCATTAAATCAAGGCAGGATGCTACAGATCAGTAGGTTGTGGAGTCCCGCCATTTGAAAGATGGTACTTCCTTGGGTTTCTGAAAGGAATGTTTAACTCTTTCAGCAACTTTAGGAGAAAGACTGCCCTAATGAAACAGCTCAGTGTCTAGAAAAAAAGATTTTATATAATATATATATATATATATTCAGATATTATCAGTAGTTTAGTGGTCTGCTGTTTTGTGCTGTTACTCGAGAGCTGCTGATGGGATTAGTTTAGTCTGAGCACTATCGAGTGTTTAATAGTTCTGGATGATTGGTTCCACTATAGTACAGTGCCGTTCATATTTCAAAGTGCAGTGTGTAATAATGGAGACCCTCTTACCTCGCCGAATGCTCCTCTGCCAATAACCTTCAGCATTTCAAAGTCATCTCTATGGAGTCTCATCTCCTTCACTGCGGTTGTGAAAGGTTTCACTGCAAGAAAAGCATAATAATACCGAATAAAATATACATGTTACAAAGAAGAAAACTCCTACTAAAAAGAGACACAGCCCAGGCTGGACATCAGTGATCTACATACAAATAAACTACTAAAAAGAGACACAGCCCAGGCTGGACATCAGTGATCTACATACAAATAAACTACTAAAAAGAGACACAGCCCAGGCTGGACATCAGTGTTGTGCATATAAATGAACTTGTCTCCACTTGAGGAAGCGGACAGCCTCTGTATTCTATTCCTTCAGCAATACTCTTACTGAGACCTACTCAGTAAATGATCTAACGGCAGCAGCACTGAAATGCGCATTCATCTGCTGGTGTGGTTCAGTCTTCATTAACATCACTAATGCAGCACAATACAAATACACTGGAAGGAGGTTCTCGCTGCAGGTTTACGAGTTTAATGACAACAATGTCATGCTGTTTCAGATCATTAAACAGGTATTTAAAAGGATCAGCCAGGTCCAGGTAAAGTGATGGTCAGAGAGAGTCTTTTCTTGAGCTGGGTCAGTGCACAGCAATCCATACCCTGTATCCTAACACATGCCCAGGACCACTGCCTGAGCGGAGAGAGCCTGACAGTAATCTGTCAACACGCTCATAATGTGTTGCAATCTGCAACTGTAATATTTTTTTATTATTATTATTTTTTTTTTTTATTAATGCAGTAGTCACCAATTATTTTTTTATTATTTTCTCCCAAGTTATTATTTAAGCTCGGCTCACTGCTACTACCCCCCATGCTAACTCGGGAGCAGAGAAGACGAACACACGCTGTCCTCCGAAGAGTGTGCCATCAGCCAGCCAACTGCCTCTTTTCACACTGCAGACACCATGCAGCCACCTCGGAGCTACAGAGGCAGAGGACAACACAGCTCCGGGCAGCTTACAGGCAAGAGCTACAGGCGCCCGGCCAGACTACAGGGGGCGCTGGTGCGTGGCGAGCCGAGGACACCCTGGCTGAATTAAAACCCTCCCCCACCCTGGGCGGCGCTCGGCCAATTGTGCGGCGCCCCCTGGGAACTCCCGTCCATGGTCAGTAATGGAATAGCCTGGATTGGAACCAGCGATCTCCAGGGTATAGGGCATATCCTGCAACCCACACAGAGCGCCACTCGGGAGCCCCTGCAACTGAAAGATTAGCTAGAATAAAATGAAAACGTCTCATTAATGCTGGCTTGTTGCAGGCTGGTAATACAGTAAATAACACAGTCCTGACAAATGGCTGAACTCTGTTAAAGTGATTAGATATACAGTATGCACTAGAAGACCACACTAGCCATGAAGCTCAACTTGTGTGGTCACTTTATTAGGAGAATTCACCCTGTGATACAGCAGACTCTACTGTAAACTGATCAGTAATTGTCTTTGGTAAAAACGTGACACAGTATTCCTTCATCTCCCAGGTTGTGCTCTCTGGGATAAGACTGTTAGTTGTCTGGTCAGGAAGCCACTATGTTCCCTCTTTCTCAGATAAGTGCTTCAACACACCTTTATCCTCTACAGTATACTGGCTCTCAGAAACACTAGACATACAGCCTCCCGCAGGCTGCCACATGAAACACAGGTAAAGGGTCTAGCCAGTAATGGGAATGGAGTTTATGCGTCCTGTCCGTTCAGGGCTTTTTACCATACGTGGACAAACCCTGTGTGCAGACAGTGAGCCCCATAAGCACACCACTGTAGTTATACATCACTAGCCAAACCCTGTGTGCAGACAGTGAGCCCCAGAAGCACACCACTGTAGCTATACATCACTAGCCAAACCCTGTGTGCAGACAGTGAGCCCCAGAAGCACACCACTGTAGCTATACATCACTAGCCAAACCCTGTGTGCAGACAGTGAGCCCCAGAAGCACACCACTGTAGTTGTACATCACTAGCCAAACCCTGTTTTAAACAGCACACTTCTGTCTTACAGTAACCATAAAGCACATCATGTCCGTTTATGTACAGGACCACTAAGAGAGTGAAGAACTCCTCCTGAATAAACAAGGTGTCAAGGGTATTAGCGGTTCTTAAAAACATTTCACACAGACCCTACACAATGTGGGCACGCCTTCGACAGACTGAAAGCTTTCTAATAGACTGGGTGGGCAGACTGTGCACAGTATGCAAAGGAAGACTGCTGCAATGCACTGCCTATAGCAAAACAACACTGGCTTCTCCAAGTCACCTGTGTATATGTTCTTGCATTCTTAAAACAAACACATTTAAAAATAAGACCGCATGCATTCCAACATCCCAATGTATTCCAAGCAGGGGAAGCACAGTCCTAGTGGTCTGATAGGAATCTGAAATGAATGATGGGTAAACAGAAAGGAATCCTAGCAGTGCCATCCCTGTGAGTGTGGTTTTGAAGCCCTGGTTGCAGACTGAATTGTGGGCTTCAGATGGAGCTGGTCTCAGTGCTAATGTGATAATGCAGCTGAAAGACAGAGATTCACAGCAGGCTTTCTCGTGCAGATGGGAACCGAGCAGAAGGCATCGTCCACTGGGAGGAATGGACTACTGGAAATACCTAACTGTCTCCTTTTTGAATTTACTTGAAATGATCTGAATTAGGCTACTGTGCTTTCAAACTACTTCAGGAAACTAAAACAGAATCTTCGGAACATTTCTGATCTGCAGTCAACTACATAGCAACTACATAGCCACTTAAAGTGATCTATGTGTTTTATTTCACAGAACAAAGCAAGGTTTTTAAATGGAAAAGACTTTCTGCTTTTGCTACATAGAAAATTCAACAATAAAACATGGTGCATCTTCAACCCTTTCTTTTTTTACTCCAGGCTTCACATGTTTAACATGAAGAATAAGCACAGTTCCTTATTAGTGCTCTTCCAATTGTCTCCAACAACAGCCTAAGATTTGAAGTGTTTGTTTTAAATGAAGAACTGCAGATTCTGTGCAGGTGCCTGACACAGAACAGACCCCCCATAAACACAGGAGTATCATCTGAAGAGCTTTATTCACCCTGAAAATGAAAAGCACGCTGGCACACACACGCGCACGCACATACATACACATACAGAGCGCCAGTGCAGCACACAGCAGTGCATTGATAGACTGAGCCACCATCCTCTTCCTCTGCCATTAGAGCAGGACGTTCATTTCATTTTCTACAGCTGCTCATTAGCAGGACGTTCATTTCATTTTCTACAGCTGCTCATTAGCAGGACGTTCATTTCATTCTCATGTAATCTGTTGAATCACAGGGCGTTACATGAAGCACTGTGCTGATGCATGAGAAATGTTTGCTATTCTTTTTCCACTTCAATGTGACACTGTACTTTGTCTACTAGAATCCTGCTTCAGTGGTATTTAATGAGCGATTGAGGCAGTTACAGAAGAGAAGGTAAAGAGGTGTGTTCAGGTAAACAAGACACACTGCCACAAGAAGAAAGGGGCTTTAGAGCAGTTTGTATAGAAAGCTGTGAGAGTATTTGTGTGGGCTGCTTCGCTACAGTAAAAGCCAGCAGAGCTCACAGCCACAGGCTGGCTTACAGTGTTGTAGTTTGTAAAAGGGTCAGGATCTTACTTTTTTTTTTTTTTTTTTTTTTTTTTTACTGATTTGACACTATTGGCTATTGAGACCAAAGTTTCCTTTACACAGTGTTCCTGGCAAGACAACTCAGACTGACAGCAGAGCTACACAAGTCATGTAGTTCATTTTCCGAGTGAAATATAAAATGAATTGGTTTGTTTTGTTGTTTTAAAAATCAGCGAATGTCTGGCTGTTGAAAGCCAGTTTAAAACCACAGCAGACTGGGACCCTTTCCCTGGTTTCTATTGTATCTGCAGACCTGCAGCAGCAGAGCACACTCTTCTCTGGCTTGAAAGCACATTCAACTTTAAAATGAACAAATGTGATCAAAAAGTACATGTGCTGTATTACACTGTCACTCACATGTAACAAAGTTTCTGTCTAGAAGTAACACTCAAGTAGAGCTACGAAGCAGTTTCTAGTTAATGGTAAGCAAGTAATTAATAAGTCTCTCTTTCTGACTGCATTTGTGCATGAGTGTGTTGCGTGCGGGAGTGCATCTGTGAGTGCGTGCATGCAAGAGTGCAGCTGGCCGATTGAAAGCAAACAGTCGCAAGAGAACGGTTTAAACACTGTGTGCTGCTTGCAACCCAGTCTCTTAACAATAGGGAGAAAGTCAACAAGCAAATGAAAAGCTATGGATGACAATCTAGTGGCCTAATGTTGCTATTAAAATGAACTCATACAATACAAGGCGTGTTCCGTTCAGTTCTACGAAGCCTGGCCTTGCCCTACAGCAGCTGCTCATCGCTAACTGTGGTTTTCAGTTTCTCCTGTGGAGTCACCTGGAGAGACGCACTAACATGTGTTACCAGTACTTTGTCAGCCTTACGTACATTTGCTTGTGTGATTTTTTTAAAAGCACATTTCAGCCCTGCACTTACCTACCATTTGCCAATTAAAGAGATATTAAAACTTAACCTATTAAACTTGATTTATGATCAGTGGCTGTATAGTATAGTGACTAATGTCTAAGCAACATAAAAAGGCAGAAAAATAAACGCAACAAAACCTTGAATTTGCTCCCCGTTTGAATCCATCACTAATCCTGCCAGACTAGCTGATGTACAGAAGGGAGGTGCTATTTAGATCTGGACTGATGACCGCTTCACACACGAAGTTTATCAGCTGATCTTTGCGAGTGCCAGACTTACTAGTTACTGGAGTCATATCTAAAGCTAGGTATTGAGGCCAGGATGAAATTCACGGTTTACAATGCCAGACCTCCAATGGCTCATTAAGAACTAAAATATAAAACAAACTCATAACGTTCAAATATTGATGTCAAATGCAAACCTGTCAACAGAACATTAGAGAGGAGTGTTTTCACAACTCCGCATGTTAGACTCATTCACCCTCTCTTGAAAAACCGTAGAGCAAAGCTACTGCTCTTACCACTGGACACTATCAGCACAAACAGACACACGATTGGAACTGCAGGCAAGGTGCTTGTGCGTACGTATGTCACTCATGTTTAAAAATGTACTGCTTGTCCAATCATGATGAAACCTGCTTAGAACATTCTTTACAACAAGTTTCAGAGCGCATCAGAATCTAAACTAAACCAGAGTCACAGAGCTCCGGATACTGCAGCAACTAAACCAGAGTCACAGAGCTCCGGATACTGCAGCAACTAAACCAGAGTCACAGAGCTCCGGATACTGCAGCAACTAAACCAGAGTCACAGAGCGCCGGATACTGCAGCAACTAAACCAGAGTCACAGAGCTCCGGATACTGCAGCAACCAAACCAGAGTCACAGAGCTCCGGATACTGCAGCAACCAAACCAGTCACAGAGCGCCGGATACTGCAGCAACCAAACCAGAGTCACAGAGCGCCGGATACTGCAGCAACCAAACCAGAGACACAGAGCGCCGGATACTGCAGCAACCAAACCAGAGACACAGAGCGCCGGATACTGCAGCAACCAAACCAGAGTCACAGAGCGCCGGATACTGCAGCAACTAAACCAGAGTCACAGAGCTCCGGATACTGCAGCAACTAAACCAGAGTCACAGAGCTCCGGATACTGCAGCAACTAAACCAGAGTCACAGAGCTCCGGATACTGCAGCAACCAAACCAGAGTCACAGAGCGCCGGATACTGCAGCAACTAAACCAGAGACACAGAGCGCCGGATACTGCAGCAACCAAACCAGAGTCACAGAGCGCCGGATACTGCAGCAACTAAACCAGAGTCACAGAGCTCCGGATACTGCAGCAACTAAACCAGAGTCACAGAGCTCCGGATACTGCAGCAACTAAACCAGAGTCACAGAGCTCCGGATACTGCAGCAACTAAACCAGAGTCACAGAGCTCCGGATACTGCAGCAACCAAACCAGAGTCACAGAGCGCCGGATACTGCAGCAACTAAACCAGAGTCACAGAGCGCCGGATACTGCAGCAACTAAACCAGAGTCACAGAGCTCCGGATACTGCAGCAACTAAACCAGAGTCACAGAGCTCCGGATACTGCAGCAACTAAACCAGAGTCACAGAGCTCCGGATACTGCAGCAACTAAACCAGAGTCACAGAGCTCCGGATACTGCAGCAACTAAACCAGAGTCACAGAGCTCCGGATACTGCAGCAACTAAACCAGAGTCACAGAGCTCCGGATACTGCAGCAACTAAACCAGAGTCACAGAGCTCCGGATACTGCAGCAACTAAACCAGAGTCACAGAGCGCCGGATACTGCAGCAACTAAACCAGAGTCACAGAGCTCCGGATACTGCAGCAACTAAACCAGAGTCACAGAGCTCCGGATACTGCAGCAACTAAACCAGAGTCACAGAGCTCCGGATACTGCAGCAACTAAACCAGAGTCACAGAGCTCCGGATACTGCAGCAACTAAACCAGAGTCACAGAGCTCCGGATACTGCAGCAACTAAACCAGAGTCACAGAGCTCCGGATACTGCAGCAACTAAACCAGAGTCACAGAGCTCCGGATACTGCAGCAACTAAACCAGAGTCACAGAGCTCCGGATACTGCAGCAACTAAACCAGAGTCACAGAGCTCCGGATACTGCAGCAACTAAACCAGAGTCACAGAGCTCCGGATACTGCAGCAACTAAACCAGAGTCACAGAGCTCCGGATACTGCAGCAACTAAACCAGAGTCACAGAGCTCCGGATACTGCAGCAACTAAACCAGAGTCACAGATAGCTAAACCGTGATACTGCAGCAACTAAACCAGAGTCACAGAGCTCCGGATACTGCAGCAACTAAACCAGAGTCACAGAGCTCCAGATACTGCAGCAACTAAACCAGGGTCACAGAGCTCCGGATACTGCAGCAACTAAACCAGAGTCACAGAGCTCCGGATACTGCAGCAATTTAAACCAGAGGCACAGAGGATACTGCAGCAACAAAGCAGAGTCACAGTGCTCAAGATACTGCAGTAATAAACTGTGAGTCACAGAGGAATACTGCAGCAACTTAGTCACAAGCTTGGATGTGCAGTTGTACTGTGGCAAAGTACTCGCCCCTGTGTGTATTTTGTGAATGATGTGATTAGTAATGGTGTATAGTCTCGGTACAGCTGCTATAAACGGGTCTGTATAACACGCGTGTTTAAAATGTATATTTTTATTTAGGCACAAGGGTTATTAATTCATGTGCAGTTGTACCGCGACTCCAACTGAATGATTGATTAGCAATCGAGGAGGTACAATAAAAGCAGCATGTTTTCACTCACTCAGGGTTGTGTGTTCGGTGAGTGGAGAACAGGATTGGAAACCGGGAGGTAATGAAAATATTAACAATAGTAGTAAAATATCAGCTCACAGTGTTTTGTCTGTATAGTCCATTTTGTTTGTCTTTTTTTTCGTGTGTGTTTGTTTGTCTTGCAACCTTTTATTTTCTGACTGTTCATTTATTAAACGCTGAGCGCAAGGAAGTGCTCAGCTTTCCCAAATCTCTTTGTTTATTTCCTGGTTCCTGTTTCTGGTCTGATGTCCCCACTCCAGCCGTCTCTGTGACAATCACTTTTATTAAGAACATAAGAAAGTTTACAAACGAGAGGAGCCCATCTTGCTCGTTAGGTTGTTAGTAGCTTATTGATCCCAGAATCTCATCAAGTCAGCTTCACCAATATTACTGGGGAGTTGGTTCCAGACCCTCACGATTCTCTGTGTAAAACAATGCCTCCTATTTCCTGTTCTGAATTTCCCTTTATCTAATCTCTATTTGTGATCCATGGTCCTTCTTTCTTTTTTCAGGTTGAAAAAGTCCCCTGGGTCAACATTATCAACACCTTTTAGGATTTTGAATGCTTGAATCAGATCGCTGCATCGTCTTCTTTGTTCAAGACTGAACAGATTCTATTCTTTTAGCCTGTCTGCATATGACATGCCTTTTAAAACCGGAGTAATTCTGGTTGCCCTTCTTTGCACTCTTTCTAGAGCAGCAATATCTTTTTTGTAGCGAGGTGACCAGAACTGAACACAGTATTCTAGATGAGGTCTTACTAATGCATTGTACAGTTTTAACATTACTTCCCTTGATTTAAATTGAACGCTTTTGACTATATATCCGAGCATCCTGTAGGCCTTTTTTATATCTTCCCCACATTGACTAGATGAAGACATTTCTGTGTCAACATAAACTCCTAGGTCTTTTTCATAGATTCCTTCTTCAATTTCAGTATCTCCAATATGATATTTATAGTGCACATTTTTATTGCCTGCGTGCAGTACCTTACACTTTTCTCTATACAACATAATTTGCCATGAGTCTGCCCAGTTCTGAATCTTGTCTAGATCATTTTGAATGACCTTTGCTGCTGCAACAGTGAAAACAAATCCATAAACTCTCAGATGTATAAAAGCTTGTTCTTACTGTTTAAAACCACAGGTTTCGGTAGCAGCGGTGGGGTTTCCCGTCTCTATTATTGAACCCGACGCACCGCACTATTTCGACATCGGTTTGGTGGTTGGAGATACTTTCTATCCTACAGCAACCCAAGCAAAGACTCCCAAATGAGAATCCCATGCTGGACTGTTGGTTTACTCTGGGATTGTGTAGGTCAAACCTATCAGCAATGCTACTGTCTTATCGGAGCACTTTTGCACTAATTTCATTCGCTCAGAAAGCACAGTCCTTTATTAGGATAACATTAGCTCTTGCTCCATATCCAATGTCATGTGCCATTGTGTTTTTGGAAATGGGTTATCATCACTACTGGTTATTAAAAACACAAACAGATTTATAAACCAAAACTAAATAAAACAGCGTCCTGAAATCCTCTCTCTCCTCTAAATCATCATGATTAAGCACACCCTCCCTTTAACCTTACTGAATCTCAGTCAATCAGGGTGCCACGGCTCGGAATCCCAGTCAATCAGAGTACCACGGCTCGGAATTTCAGGCAATCAGAGTGCCACGGCTCGGAATCACAGTCAATCAGAGTGCCACGGCTCGGAATCTCAGGCAATCAGAGTGCCACGGCTCGGAATCACAGTCAATCAGGGTGCCACGGCTCGGAATCCCAGTCAATCAGGGTGCCACGGCTCGGAATCCCAGTCAATCAGAGTACCACGGCTCGGAATCTCAGGCAATCAGAGTGCCACGGCTCGGAATCACAGTCAGAGTGCCACGGCTCGGAATCTCAGTCACAGTACCACGGCTCGGAATCTCAGTCAATCAGAGTACCACGGCTCGGAATCTCAGTCAGAGTGCAACGGCTATGAATGAAAGCTAATCAGAGTGCCACGGCTCGGATCCCAACCAATCAGAGTGCTCAGTTCACCCAAGGCATTTTATTAAAACAGTCTAATTAAATCTGCACAGCGCAAGTCCAAGTTTCTAAAGGCACTCTCTTCTAGGAATACTGCACTATATCTACCAAGCGCTACACTGAATCGTCTTTAACCAGGGTCTCCTCTTGAGCTTGAGGAAGGAGGTTCAAGCTGCTGGATTCATCCACTTACTGTCGACCTTCAATGCCTATCACAATGAAATGAGTTTGCCAGTATACCACATCGAACTGCATTGTATGATTCAAAAAAATGATTTTACTACCATAACAATTCACATACACTTTCCCATGAAGGAACACTGTCCTAACCACATAGTAACCAGACTAGGTGCTTGTGACTTCCACAACTTACCATAACATACATTGTACAGAGGGGCGTAATGGAACAGGAGTATCTGATATACTTTAAACAGCTTACTTCAAAACTTTAAATCTTTTTTTTAATGTTAAGAAAAGCCTTTGGCAACAGCCACATATCTGGCAATTGCACACAAGCAATCCAGCCCCTCTCTGCTCTCATCCTGCAGCACAGCCAGGCTCGCAGGTTTGGAACACAGAATATCTGGAACTTACTTCGATTCTAATTTCTGCTCATTTCATTCTAAAAAAAAAAAAAAGACATGGTTCCGCCAAGACTTAATGCAAGAGAAGCAAAAATCACAACTGAGTAACTGAAGGTCTGCTCATCACTACAATGAGTCACATTCGCTTCACAGCCACACCAGTACTGTGGGTGTGAGAAAACACTGTAACTGCATTGAAATGGTATCATAAACATATCCTATTACCATCAGAGCCATGTTTAGCACTGCAGAGCATTTACAATAATGATATATCCTATTACCATCAGAGCCCTGTTTAGCGCTGCAGAGCATTTACAATAATGATACAATTAGGCAGAGACAAGGATATGATAATGTGTGTGTGACACAGCCAGGCAGAGACAAGGATATGATAATGTGTGTGTGACACAGCCAGGCAGAGACAAGGATATGATAATGTGAGTGTGACACAGCCAGGCAGAGACAAGGATATGATAATGTGAGTGTGACACAGCCAGGCAGAGACAAGGATATGATAATGTGAGTGTGACACAGCCAGGCAGAGACAAGGATATGATAATGTGTGTGTGACACGCCAGGCAGAGACAAGGATATGATAATGTGTGTGTGACACAGCCAGGCAGAGACAAGGATATGATAATGTGTGTGTGACACGCCAGGCAGAGACAAGGATATGATAATGTGTGTGTGACACAGCCAGGCAGAGACAAGGATATGATAATGTGTGTGTGACACAGCCAGGCAGAGACAAGGATATGATAATGTGTGTGTGACACAGCCAGGCAGAGACAAGGATATGATAATGTGTGTGTGACACAGCCAGGCAGAGACAAGGATATGATAATGTGTGTGTGACACAGCCAGGCAGAGACAAGGATATGATAATGTGTGTGTGACACAGCCAGGCAGAGACAAGGATATGATAATGTGTGTGTGACACAGCCAGGCAGAGACAAGGATATGATAATGTGTGTGTGACACAGCCAGGCAGAGACAAGGATATGATAATGTGTGTGTGACACAGCCAGGCAGAGACAAGGATATGATAATGTGTGTGTGACACAGCCAGGCAGAGACAAGGATATGATAATGTGAGTGTGACACAGCCAGGCAGAGACAAGGATATGATAATGTGAGTGTGGCACAGCCAGGCAGAGACAAGGATATGATAATGTGAGTGTGGCACAGCCAGGCAGAGACAAGGATATGATAATGTGAGTGTGACACAGCCAGGCAGAGACAAGGATATGATAATGTGTGTGTGACACAGCCAGGCAGAGACAAGGATATGATAATGTGAGTGTGGCACAGCCAGGCAGAGACAAGGATATGATAATGTGTGTGTGACACAGCCAGGCAGAGACAAGGATATGATAATGTGTGTGTGACACGCCAGGCAGAGACAAGGATATGATAATGTGTGTGTGGCACAGCCAGGCAGAGACAAGGATATGATAATGTGTGTGTGACACAGCCAGGCAGAGACAAGGATATGATAATGTGTGTGTGACACGCCAGGCAGAGACAAGGATATGATAATGTGTGTGTGACACGCCAGGCAGAGACAAGGATATGATAATGTGTGTGTGACACAGCCAGGCAGAGACAAGGATATGATAATGTGAGTGTGACACAGCCAGGCAGAGACAAGGATATGATAATGTGAGTGTGGCACAGCCAGGCAGAGACAAGGATATGATAATGTGAGTGTGGCACAGCCAGGCAGAGACAAGGATATGATAATGTGAGTGTGGCACAGCCAGGCAGAGACAAGGATATGATAATGTGAGTGTGACACAGCCAGGCAGAGACAAGGATATGATAATGTGAGTGTGGCACAGCCAGGCAGAGACAAGGATATGATAATGTGTGTGTGACACAGCCAGGCAGAGACAAGGATATGATAATGTGAGTGTGGCACAGCCAGGCAGAGACAAGGATATGATAATGTGTGTGTGGCACAGCCAGGCACAGCAAAGCTTGAGCAATGAGGCGGCAATCATGGCTGCATCAGATAAAGAGTCTGCCGACTTCCTACCAGCACTTCTATATATTATTCATTTGTTTAATTTAATTTGGGAACAGCTGTAGCTCCAAATCTGTCTCAGTCTCACAACAGCATCTGACTCACCTTCCTTCCTTTGTTAGTGTGTCTGTGAGATCCAGTACAGGAACATGCAGTCAATTCAAGGCAGAATGCACTGTAATGCCACCCCTGTACATAGTCACACAGGATTTTGCTTTGTTCTAGGAGAATGAGTAAGTACATCATCATGTATCAGGATCCCACATTTATCCCAACTATCTTCAGCAAAACTTCTCCCACAATTGCCCAGTCTTTACTGTCCAGCCCCTTTTACAGACCTTGGATTCTACAGTTTGCATTTTTTCACAAGTTCTGTTAGCTCGGGTGCTCTTTCTATGCAAACTCTGCACATTTCTTAGTGCTCCTGTTGAGAGCAATGCATGCTGCAGAATTACAAGCATGGCTTTTAGCAGGATCACAAGCTTTATACAGCTGCGTCTGTTTAGCCAGTCCTTAAAGACGCTATGGACCCAAACTGTGAAGTGAAATAAGCATTTCCCTTGGAAGCAATAAAGAAATTTGTGTTTCCTGAACAAAAAAAAAAAAGTTTGAAATGGTGGGTGGGAATTTGATTCACTCTGGTTTGATGAACACAGGAAATGTTCACAGCAGTTTTACCACAATATTACCACAATATTAATAGCTGCAGAGGAGAGCTGCTCAGGAAACTGCTGATGTCATTTCACATAAAGGATATTCAGGGGGGTCGTTTTAAAGCTGGCTCAGTTTGATGATGGAGCACCACAAGCATTAAATCAATGCGCTAATGAAAGCAGTTACTATAGCAGTCAGACTACAGCAGCAGCGCTCTGGCCAATGGGAAGACTGCAACTTTAGCTTTGTTGAGTGAACTTTCTGTGGGAAGGTCACAAGGTTGCTGAGGTCATGAGAAACCCCCAGAATGCCACGTATCCAGGCTGCGCCGCGAGCAGTCATTAAACTTCACACCTGTCTCAATGGGCTTTTCTTTGTGCTCCTTTGCTGCAGAAAGGGAAACAGTTAGATCAACCGCTGATGTTTGGATTGTGTCTGTGAAACAGCCAGAACTAATACTTCTGCAATCACATGGGAAGTGGAGTATCTGA
Source organism: Polyodon spathula (assembly GCF_017654505.1). Lineage (NCBI taxonomy): Eukaryota > Metazoa > Chordata > Actinopteri > Acipenseriformes > Polyodontidae > Polyodon > Polyodon spathula. The sequence continues at coordinate 37,742,854 of NC_054550.1, forward strand.
GTGGAGATCTCGTTTTTATTTTCTTCTGTTTTATCTATTTATTTATGCATTTATTCTCCTGCTCATGTATTTTCATTTACTGGGATTATTGTATTTCCTGCTTGTATTTTCTGTTCTAGCCATGTAAAGTGCTTTGAGGCATTGCTTTTGTGAAAGGTGCTATATTAAATAAAGATTGATTGATTTTGATTTCTATTAATTTCTATCCTTTGTTATTTTCATCGAGACTGATGAAACTGGTAAGCGGCTGGGTTACAGTCGTGGCTGATTGTGATGTCATCGTTTGGAACTGACTGCACAGCTGAATGGAATACTGAGAGATGCCTCAATGAACCGTACCGGCCCCAAGAATACAGCACGGTAAAAACGAAACGTGCAACTCAGCTTCTCTGTCATGAGTCCTGGAATACAGCATGGTAAAAACAAAACGTGCAACTCAGCTTCTCTGTCATGAGTCCTGGAATACAGCACGGTAAAAACAAAACGTGCAACTCAGCTTCTCTGTCATGAGTCCTGGAATACAGCATGGTAAAAACAAAACGTGCAACTCAGCTTCTCTGTCATGAGTCCTGGAATACAGCACGGTAAAAACAAAACGTGCTACTCAGCTTCTTGTCCCGTGTCCTGGAATACAGCACGGTAAAAACAAAACGTGCAACTCAGCTTCTCTGTCATGAGTCCTGGAATACAGCACGGTAAAAACAAAACGTGCTACTCAGCTTCTTGTCCCGTGTCCTGGAATACAGCACGGTAAAAACGAAACGTGCAACTCGGCTTCTCTGTCATCTGTTCTGGAAAACAGCAGGTGAGAGCAGCACTCTGACTGGCTGAAAGGGCCTCAGTAGTCTGTAACATGAATGAAATTAAGTATTTTGAATGTTTGCAGATTTCTAGGTGAGCCAATACAGACTGCAGTGTAAAGGAAAACACAGTGGCACAAAGTTTATGCAATGAAACAGATTTGGTTATTGGATGTCTGTTAATTTGTAGTTCAGCTCCCTTTCCTGCAATACTGCCCTTACAGTTGCTCTAACAGCTATTATTGCATCTGAACCACATCCCTGCTCTTCTCTCTTCTGTGAGAGATAATGAGCTGGGATCTCAGACTTGTATCTGCTCTGTAAACATGGATGCTCAGGAATTTCACAGCATGCTTTACAGAACCACTAGGGGATTACCACAGAACAGGCCTGCACACATTGTGCAGTACTGGCAGGTACACTGGGCTGATGCAGGTCTGGCTATTCTCACTGATCACACGCAGACAAGGGTTTAAACAACTGGGACCTTCCGCTGTCTGAACTGTACAGAGCACTTCCCAACTTGCACGTTAAACAGCATGAAATGTGGTGATGGTGTTGGGTTTCCAAACTACCGCAGTGTACAGTACTGGTGCAAAATACAATTGGCTGAACTATATTTAAAATAAAATCCTTTCTAGATGTCAAGACAGAGTGGCAGTACTCTAGTGCAAGAATAATCAATAGAGCGGAAGGCTTTATTGCTGCTCTGCATCTCATGACATGTAAAATGAGCACCAGCGCACAGCCCTGGACTGCTGGAGACGACACAGCTCAGCCGGGTCACTGTCACTCACTCAGTACTGAGGGTTTCCCCAGGGAAACTTCACTCAGCCTGCATTCCACAGCTTGCTAAAACTTGCTGGATTTATTTTGTCACACGCTGCTCTCACTATATAAGGCTTGAACTTGCATCCAGCTGCTCCGCATGCACTCTGGTTACTTCAGCATTTGAACACAGTGCCAGAGCAGGAGTTTGCTTCTGTGAGGGTGGAGCTAAACCAAAACAGGGCAGCAATACTGAGCAGTGCTGTAACATGAGCTGCATGGTATGTGAAGGGGATACACACGCCTGTATAAAGCATTACAGAGCTGTTTTACTCACTGCTGTAACATGAGCTGCATGGTATGTGAAGGGGATACACACGTCTGTATAAAGCATTACAGAGCTGTAACATGAGCTGCATGGTATGTGAAGGGGATACACACGCCTGTATAAAGCATTACAGAGCTGTAACATGAGCTGCATGGTATGTGAAGGGGATACACACGCCTGTATAAAGCATTACAGAGCTGTAACATGAGCTGCATGGTATGTGAAGGGGATACACACGTCTGTATAAAGCATTACAGAGCTGTAACATGAGCTGCATGGTATGTGAAGGGGATACACATGCCTGTACAAAGCACTTTCCAAACCATTGAGCATTGCATGAAGTGAAGGTGGAGTAAATCCCTTTTAAGAAAGCTTTTATTTGGAGTAATGGCAGCTTTCCCTGGGTTACAGCATCAACACAGGCACCAGGGGTCTGGTCATATAACAGTTTCTTATGAGACCAACTACACTTTAAACACGCTCTGCATTTCACATGGAAAAAGAGGAATATCCGCTTCAAATAGGTTTACTTCTGTTCAAGTGCAGCCTGCTGAGACACCAAACAAGGCATTTTAAAAGAAGTAATGCAAGAGTTACAATAATGAGAGTCTGAGAGGGACTGGACAAAGTGCAAATTCCAGTTCCATAAACAGCAATGTTTGTGCCAAGAGTTCAAAGTACTGTAATAAACAAAATTAAAATGAGTCGTTCATTTTCATCTCAAATGTATTAACAAGCCTGCCAAGAAGCATCCCCAGCAGCTCCACTATAGAAGTGCAGTCAGGTGCTGCAGCAGCAAACCCCAAACTGCAACGCTGCAACATTGAGGCTCATGCCTTCCTCAGTGCTGTGCAACACAGGCCGTCTGTTTGTTTCAATGCTGCCAGTAAAACAACTTCCAAGACTAAATACACTGTGAAGGTGAAAAAAACTCCATCAGACGAATGCCTTCTTCCACTAGCTATTTTTACCTTACCCGTGTTTTCAAAGAGAACAAACAGGTGCTGTGAGTGGGGTCCCCTTGGACACCACAGAATGGTAGCAGTTCTGGGTGCTTTAAGAGTTCAGTACCTCTCAGTACTCTCGGGGTGTCACAGTGGAAGACAGCCCCTACTGACCAGCTCTGACAGCACCCTGACATATTAGCCATTAGAGTAGAACTGGCAGCCCCTCAAACATGGCTTTACTTTAGAAAAACACAGAGTGCAGTATTTGAACTTCTTGAAAGAGTGAAACCTGTCCAGGAGCCTCGGCTACTAGGTGCAGCGCACAGATTTTCTTTCTTTAGTTTTTTTTTTTTTTTTTCGCAATCTGTATTTTTGCTCTTACTGTATTCTAACTAAATGTTTTTGCTCTTACTGTATTATAAATGCCAATACATCAGTTGGCTGCTCTTTGCTTTTTCAAACACACACCCAGTTTATTCAAGTGCTTCCTACAGTAAGCACAGATTCCACACAAAAGGTCAATGAAAGCCAAGGCCCTGCCCTAGGCAGTCCTCAACCAGCCACTTCTTTCACAGAAGGCATGTGACGAGGCAAAGCAGTTTTATTAGCACTCTGCTTAAAGGCATGGTGTCCTATTGTTCACAGCAGTGTTACCATAGACACATGTCAATGTATAAACACATCATGAGCAGTAAACCGGTCTGGCAAGGCTGGCTGCTCCCTTTGTTTATGACACTAGGAAGGAAGCTGCAGTGAGCAGCCGAATTAACAGCCCTGTTAAAAGTCTTACTGTACTCTGTTTGGGCATGGGCCCGGAGGCATGAAGTGGATCTGAATCCCTCTGAAAAGCTGGTGCACACAGATCCTGCTGAATACTGCACTGGAGCAGGCAGTGACGTTCAGTTAGTATCCTTGGCATGCAGTGCTGTGGTTTCCACCCAATTCCCTGCATGTACTAATTCAGATCCTATTGAAGTGCAAAGCACAAGGTTTTACTGCAGTATTTCCTCTCCTCGTAATGAAAAGAAGATCTCAATTAGAATGCCTGTTAAAAAGGGGGTTGATGCCACACTTGGCAGAGGCCCGGGACTGCAAGACACTGTTTCAGTCAACTAGACACTCAGGGATTTAAATTGAAAAACAAACCACTCTGAAAAGCCAGCTGATGCTTTGTAGGGCTTTCAGCAGAATGATCCAACATTTCCTAGAATGTCAGCATCAGCACACGTTTACAACACTGAGGAATGTGTGCTTCCCCATTGGGAGGTTTCACCCCTCAGGATTCCAGGCATTCTCTTTTCATTTTGCAGCCTGGTAATACTGTGGATAAAGTATTAGACTCTACTGCAGGAAAGTGCTTCCCATTTCCGCTGGATCCAGTTTCACCAGCTTGATCAATACACTGAGGCTGATGCCTGCAAGTGTGATGCAAGGCATTTGTTTCCAACACAAGCAGCATGCCTGTTCTTACTATTGATCTTTGGAAAGACAGAATTTATTCTTTGTTTGTGAGGAGATCGACTCTACACGGCTGTGTCACCACCATCTGACGTGCCTGGTCTTCAACAAAGCCACTGAAAGTTGATGTAATGTTTCAGAAGAATTAAAAGCAGGGCATTGGTCTAGAAAGACGGGCCAAGTAAATCAATGATAAGCCACTTCGTAGAACTCACAATATTCATCGAGTTTCACACTGGTTCCACACTCACAATATTCAATCAAGTTTCACACTGGTTCCACACTCACAATATTCAATCAAGTTTCACACTGGTTCCACACTCACAATATTTATCAAGTTTCACACTGGTTCCACACTTGAATTAAGGTTTGCTTGTTACGTCTTCCTACATCTACAGTATGCCAAAAGGAGAATACTGTACCCCCCCCCAAAAAAAGGAATCATGACCTCTGCTGACAGCAAGCTACCGTACAGGGAAAGTGGGACCATCACAGTGCTTTTTCCCCCCCCAAGGGCATTAGGTTTAATTGCCTTCTCTTCTTACATCACAGGATTTTCACATTTCTAAAAATGCACTCCCATCTGAAGCTAGGCCTCTCCCGAACAGCAAAGCGTCCCCACTCAATAAGAAGAGGGATGGGTGGGGATCCAGACTGTTCTCAAAGCCACAACCCAAAAATCTTTGTTTAATAAAGATTTGAGCAAGCAGTAAAAAAGTATATACACATATCTACTATTTGAGGATGTAGCTGTACTGCAGCTCTGGTAATGTGATCGCACGTCAACGATTCAGTTTAACTGCCAGGAACAAATTATTCCATAGAATCCGATGCACGCAACAATCACCTTTGTTTTTTATTCTTGCAATACTTTACAGTAATGCTTTAAAAGCACTTTGAACAATTTCTGAAGTGGCCTATCAAGACCAAACAATGGCTTGTCAAATCCATTGACAAAGACCATTTCCATTTGTGCACGTGGAGTTGAATTAACCAGCTCACATCCAGTCAGCCAGACTGGAGGCCACAAAGGGGTTATCAAATATGAATTGATTGTCAGTTTCTCTTAAGAGCAGGAACCTTGCCCATGCTCTACTGTGGTGCACTTAAGTAGCAGGGATATTGGAGGGAAGTTGAAAGCAGGCCTGCCCAATCCTCACATGAGGGTTAATCTATTACCCTGCACCAGCTGTCTCCCATTCCCAGCCTTTTCCAGCACTGCCACCTTTATTAGCCCACTTATTTGCCACTAACAGTCAAGACACTGAGACGTTAATCAGAGTAGCCCAAGCGCTTCTACAGAGTAGCCCAGTGACTGTGAGCTATTAATCACCAGGAGAAACCATTCCGGACACTATAGTGGGATCTTGCAATGGGACTCTGGGTGCTTACTCTAGCTAAAGTAATTCACACCTACACTGTAGCTTTCATTTACTTCAATACCAGAGCTAACGCTGGTTACCTGTAAAGGTAAAGTACCTCTAATCATGTGTGGGCAAACTATGGAAGAATGTAAAGATTCTGATAGATAGACAGATATATAGATATACACACACATTAATATATATACACACACACACACACACACACACACAGTATTTTTTTTTTTTTTTTTACATTTTTGTTTAAAAATTGAACAAGATTATGGGACGCTATAGAATCTGTCATGTGAAGTCCCACCAGCAGTGAAACAGAAGTGAGATTAACTCTAATGGTCACTGCTACTGTTTGAAATGTTCCCCAATACAGACGATGTGCCGGACTGACTTACTTAACCAGCGGTGGGACTCTGAGCAGGGCATAGCTTTGCTAACCCTTGCCATGGCTCTCCAGCACTATGCTTGTATGAATGCACACTCTGCTAGGCACAATAATGCAGCACAAAGTATGTTTTCAGAGGAAATTGCAACGAATGAATGCAATTCTACAGACCATTGCTGTGAAGAGTCAGGTGTGTGTGCAGCATGCAGGGCAGAAAGCATACACTGGATTTCTGCAATAGCTTTTTATTAGAATTGTGTTCATCATGCAGAATGGTTCTCATTCAACACATCCCATTCAGTAATTTGGTTTTGACAAACACAACAGTGAACAAAAAAGTTGGAGTTTGGACTGACATGGTCAGGAAACTGAAAACTAGATGCCGCCCCATGCAGGTTATATCCACCCATCTTTTTCAATTCCATGCACTAAACTGGCAATGCACTTTTAACTTTAAGGCTGTAGGAAGTTTTAATTGCATGTGATTCTGCAGCCCTCTCTCAGATCTAGCAGCATTGAACGATTGCTCATTTATCTGACACATCAAAGGTTCCTGGAATGCAAGACTGCAATGCATCAAGAACACCATCAGGAGTCAGTTTTATGGCTGCCCTTGAACTCCTGTTAGACTTACTGGAAGTTATTAGTAATCTACTAGTATCACAAGACAACTCCAAATCCTGCGTACTGTAACAAGCAGATAATTCAGCTATTCCTGGATTTTGAACATGTGGCACTGCTAATAACTATATATAGACTCGACATGGCAATGTTATCACAATGCCAGTGTGTTTATTATTCACAGGGCTGCTCACAATGCCAGTGTGTTTATTATCCACAGGGCTGCTGACAATGCCAGTGTGTTTATTATCCACAGGGCTGCTCACAATGCCAGTGTGTTTATTATCCACAGGGCTGCTCACAATGCCAGTGTGTTTATTATCCACAGGGCTGCTGACAATGCCAGTGTGTTTATTATCCACAGGGCTGCTGACAATGCCAGTGTGTTTATTATCCACAGGGCTGCTCACAATGCCAGTGTGTTTATTATCCACAGGGCTGCTCACAATGCCAGTATGCAGTATCTGGGCAGAGGAGGAAATGTCCAGTCCAGTGCATCCTCCAGGGCTACATTCCACGAAGTAACACAAAATTCTGCTGTCTAGACACTGCACTCTGATTGCCTATCATATTACTGTTAATAAAACAATGAATAATCCTCTCCCTGAACCGAAACCCTAACCTCAAGGTCAGTATCCTATACTGCAGTCATTGCACATCTAAAGCGTTTTTGTTACTTTAAAAAAAGTGACCAGAGGTGCCGACTTCCTCAGTTGTCCTGACAGGTGCATTTTGTGGTACCTTTGTAATCACTGTGCATTCCACTCACTAGTAATCCTATTACTGACATCAATACAACACTGCAGGAAGCGAACCCTCTCAACGTGTAACTCGGTATAGGAGGACACAGAGCAGGAGAACCGGCTTCACTTGCTGGGAATACAGAAGACACTGTAGGCCGAAATGTCAACTTAATGAAAGAAATAACTAAACAATGAAATAAATAAAACAGAAAAGCAACAAATACGCCAAAGGTTATATGCCTAAGTTCCGCTATTGCAATAACCTCAGAATTAGTACTTTACATTTCAACTGATAAAGTAACATTGACTGCATGAGTGAATATAAATAAAGAGATATGGCCTCGTGTCCGAAAAGACTGGCTGACTTGCGAATCCAGCCCATGTCCTCGTGCAGGCCTCTGCTGTAGTGCTCGTGCACATATTATTACTGTCATCATTTAAAAACAGTTTCTAAAACAAAACAATCAAATTATGAACACAAGTAAAAAGGGTGTTGCTCCAATGTGAATACAAACACCCAGTCACCACACCGCCTCTGCACTGATGTGTCTACAGCTGGGGTGAGTCGCGTTGTCATCTCTGTTTCACTCATAGGATACCTTTTAATTATGAAGCAGACAGGCAGGAGGGCCCCTGTCTGAAATGATGCACCTCTCAAGCCAATTCCTGCAAACAGCACAGAAGCTCAGTTTGTCCTCTTATTAATGCCTTAACCCTTCAAACCAGTTCAGAGAAATTCACTTTGCAGTGGAGTCTCTCAATATCAATGGCTAGTAGCTTTTCATCTGTTATCTTGTCATATCTGTTTTGTTCTTTCTGTCAGTGTTAATAAACTACCAGCATGCTTTGTAAACAGAAAGTGAAGAGTGACGGCTCAGTGTTTTGTTGTTTTGGTATATTTTCATGACAGTTCATTTGGTTTTGTCATGTCAGATAAACGACCACCCCAGGAATGCCTTGTATAATTATCAATAAGCTTCAGTGCGATTTTGATTAAAGGATCACACGGGACTGTCAATCTGAACATCATGTGCATAGCAGACCTTCGTTCCCCAAAACAGGCATTAGTTTCTGCATGTTCAAAACCCCACGCACAAAACCGCATGCAACTTTACAATGAATTTTACATTTTCACCCAACTATTTACGTCAACAGAGGCTTGAACCAAACCCGTATCGAAACGTAACTGGATGAGTGAACATGGATGTTTATAACACGAGCAGTACAGCGCTGCGGCCCCGACACGAATACTCACCCCATTCCAGAAACTCGGACACATTCTTCTCTCTTCTGAGGGGCGAATTGCTGCATTCGTTATACAAACAGATCAAAATATCCAAGAGCGTCTCTACGCTGAGAGAACTTTCATTCTTCAAATGACCATCCAAGAGAAGCTGCTCCAACTTCTTCAGCCTCACCTTCGCTGACATGTTTCAGCAACAAAAACCGCGACAATTCCACTTGCACGAAAAGACCCGATGAGCGCAAAGCCTTACGAGAACTGGGGGGAAAGGGTGTATCTAGACGTGGTGAGAAAAGAACATCTCGGACGTGCACAATCAAAGTAAATCCTGCATTGTTCTAGATCTGCTGTACTTGTTATGACTGGAGGCAACGCAGGGTCCCTTGCTTTCAGAATCGAGGCCCAGCTGGTCCCATTAATTTTAATCCGAAACAAATCTGTACTTTCCACTTGGGGTTGGCAACGGCTTGTTGTTCAGTGTCGTCCACGGCTCTGTCGCAATGTCTTGCATCTGCAGCGGCTTGCTAACAATAATAGGCTGTTAATATTTATATTTTTGCTATGACATTTTTTTTTTTTTTTCGGGAGGGGGCTGGGAATCCAATCCCTTTTTTCTAACCAGCTCCCAACTGTTCAACTGTGTGGAATATGACTGATTGCTCGTCCGTCCAACCCCTGTGTCTCTCTCAGCCTCGTCAGCGAGTGAATCCAGACCTGGACATAGGGCCCCGCCCACCCCGCCGGAAACGCTGGGGCTCTGGGTGACGTCACCCGATGATTGACAAGCACCGGGAGATAACAGGCACTGACTTCATCCTCCGTGGAAACACCGTCCGACGCGCTTCGACGGTAACGGGAGGCGGCGGGATTAACCCGTTCTTATAGCTAGCAAGTGAGATTCAGATACAGTGGATTACAGCCCTGACAGTAATACAGCGCTGCTTTTTATACAGCACTGACAGTAATGCAGCGCTGCTTTTTATACAGCACTGACAGTAATACAGCGCTGCTTTATATACAGCACTGACAGTAATACAGCGCTGCTTTATATACAGCACTGACAGTAATACAGCGCTGCTTTATATACAGCACTGACAGTAATACAGCGCTGCTTTATATACAGCACTGACAGTAATACAGCGCTGCTTTATATACAGCACTGACAGTAATACTGCGCTGCTTTATATACAGCACTGACAGTAATACAGCGCTGCTTTATATACAGCACTGACAGTAATACAGCGCTGCTTTATATACAGCACTGACAGTAATACTGCGCTGCTTTATATACAGCACTGACAGTAATACAGCGCTGCTTTATATACAGCACTGACAGTAATACAGCGCTGCTTTATATACAGCACTGACAGTAATACTGCGCTGCTTTATATACAGCACTGACAGTAATACAGCGCTGCTTTATATACAGCACTGACAGTAATACAGCGCTGCTTTATATACAGCACTGACAGTAATACAGCGCTGCTTTATATACAGCACTGACAGTAATACAGCGCTGCTTTATATACAGCACTGACAGTAATACTGCGCTGCTTTATATACAGCACTGACAGTAATACAGCGCTGCTTTATATACAGCACTGACAGTAATACAGCGCTGCTTTATATACAGCACTGACAGTAATACAGCGCTGCTTTATATACAGCACTGACAGTAATACAGCGCTGCTTTATATACAGCACTGACAGTAATACTGCGCTGCTTTATATACAGCACTGACAGTAATACAGCGCTGCTTTATATACAGCACTGACAGTAATACAGCGCTGCTTTATATACAGCACTGACAGTAATACTGCGCTGCTTTATATACAGCACTGACAGTAATACTGCGCTGCTTTATATACAGCACTGACAGTAATACAGCGCTGCTTTATATACAGCACTGACAGTAATACAGCGCTGCTTTATATACAGCACTGACAGTAATACACTGCGCTGCTTTATATACAGCACTGACAGTAATACAGCGCTGCTTTATATACAGCACTGACAGTAATACAGCGCTGCTTTATATACAGCACTGACAGTAATACTGCGCTGCTTTATATACAGCACTGACAGTAATACAGCGCTGCTTTATATACAGCACTGACAGTAATACAGCGCTGCTTTATATACAGCACTGACAGTAATACAGCGCTGCTTTATATACAGCACTGACAGTAATACTGCGCTGCTTTATATACAGCACTGACAGTAATACAGCGCTGCTTTATATACAGCACTGACAGTAATACTGCGCTGCTTTATATACAGCACTGACAGTAATACAGCGCTGCTTTATATACAGCACTGACAGTAATACTGCGCTGCTTTATATACAGCACTGACAGTAATACAGCGCTGCTTTATATACAGCACTGACAGTAATACAGCGCTGCTTTATATACAGCACTGACAGTAATACAGCGCTGCTTTATATACAGCACTGACAGTAATACTGCGCTGCTTTATATACAGCACTGACAGTAATACAGCGCTGCTTTATATACAGCACTGACAGTAATACAGCGCTGCTTTATATACAGCACTGACAGTAATACAGCACTGCTTTATATACAGCACTGACAGTAATACTGCGCTGCTTTATATACAGCACTGACAGTAATACAGCGCTGCTTTATATACAGCACTGACAGTAATACTGCGCTGCTTTATATACAGCACTGACAGTAATACAGCGCTGCTTTATATACAGCACTGACAGTAATACAGCGCTGCTTTATATACAGCACTGACAGTAATACTGCGCTGCTTTATATACAGCACTGACAGTAATACAGCGCTGCTTTATATACAGCACTGACAGTAATACAGCGCTGCTTTATATACAGCACTGACAGTAATACAGCGCTGCTTTATATACAGCACTGACAGTAATACAGCGCTGCTTTATATACAGCACTGACAGTAATACAGCGCTGCTTTATATACAGCACTGACAGTAATACAGCGCTGCTTTATATACAGCACTGACAGTAATACAGCGCTGCTTTATATACAGCACTGACAGTAATACAGCGCTGCTTTATATACAGCACTGACAGTAATACAGCGCTGCTTTATATACAGCACTGACAGTAATACAGCGCTGCTTTATATACAGCACTGACAGTAATACAGCGCTGCTTTATATACAGCACTGACAGTAATACAGCGCTGCTTTATATACAGCACTGACAGTAATACTGCGCTGCTTTATATACAGCACTGACAGTAATACAGCGCTGCTTTATATACAGCACTGACAGTAATACTGCGCTGCTTTATATACAGCACTGACAGTAATACAGCGCTGCTTTATATACAGCACTGACAGTAATACAGCGCTGCTTTATATACAGCACTGACAGTAATACTGCGCTGCTTTATATACAGCTCTGACAGTAATACTGCGCTGCTTTATATACAGCACTGACAGTAATACAGCGCTGCTTTATATACAGCACTGACAGTAATACTGCGCTGCTTTATATACAGCACTGACAGTAATACTGCGCTGCTTTATATACAGCACTGACAGTAATACTGCGCTGCTTTATATACAGCACTGACAGTAATACAGCGCTGCTTTATATACAGCACTGACAGTAATACAGCGCTGCTTTATATACAGCACTGACAGTAATACTGCGCTGCTTTATATACAGCACTGACAGTAATACTGCGCTGCTTTATATACAGCACTGACAGTAATACAGCGCTGCTTTATATACAGCACTGACAGTAATACAGCGCTGCTTTATATACAGCACTGACAGTAATACAGCGCTGCTTTATATACAGCACTGACAGTAATACAGCGCTGCTTTATATACAGCACTGACAGTAATACAGCGCTGCTTTATATACAGCACTGACAGTAATACTGCGCTGCTTTATATACAGCACTGACAGTAATACAGCGCTGCTTTATATACAGCACTGACAGTAATACAGCGCTGCTTTATATACAGCACTGACAGTAATACAGCGCTGCTTTATATACAGCACTGACAGTAATACAGCGCTGCTTTATATACAGCACTGACAGTAATACAGCGCTGCTTTATATACAGCACTGACAGTAATACAGCGCTGCTTTATATACAGCACTGACAGTAATACAGCGCTGCTTTATATACAGCACTGACAGTAATACAGCGCTGCTTTATATACAGCACTGACAGTAATACAGCGCTGCTTTATATACAGCACTGACAGTAATACAGCGCTGCTTTAACTACAGTAATACAGCACTGCTTTATATACAGCACTGACAGTAATACAGCGCTGCTTTATATACAGCACTGACAGTAATACAGCGCTGCTTTATATACAGCACTGACAGTAATACAGCGCTGCTTTATATACAGCACTGACAGTAATACTGCGCTGCTTTATATACAGCACTGACAGTAATACAGCGCTGCTTTATATACAGCACTGACAGTAATACAGCGCTGCTTTATATACAGCACTGACAGTAATACAGCGCTGCTTTATATACAGCACTGACAGTAATACAGCGCTGCTTTATATACAGCACTGACAGTAATACAGCGCTGCTTTATATACAGCACTGACAGTAATACTGCGCTGCTTTATATACAGCACTGACAGTAATACAGCGCTGCTTTATATACAGCACTGACAGTAATACAGCGCTGCTTTATATACAGCACTGACAGTAATACAGCGCTGCTTTATATACAGCACTGACAGTAATACAGCGCTGCTTTATATACAGCACTGACAGTAATACAGCGCTGCTTTATATACAGCACTGACAGTAATACAGCGCTGCTTTATATACAGCACTGACAGTAATACAGCGCTGCTTTATATACAGCACTGACAGTAATACAGCGCTGCTTTATATACAGCACTGACAGTAATACTGCGCTGCTTTATATACAGCACTGACAGTAATACAGCGCTGCTTTATATACAGCACTGACAGTAATACTGCGCTGCTTTATATACAGCACTGACAGTAATACAGCGCTGCTTTATATACAGCACTGACAGTAATACAGCGCTGCTTTATATACAGCACTGACAGTAATACAGCGCTGCTTTATATACAGCACTGACAGTAATACAGCGCTGCTTTATATACAGCACTGACAGTAATACAGCGCTGCTTTATATACAGCACTGACAGTAATACAGCGCTGCTTTATATACAGCACTGACAGTAATACAGCGCTGCTTTATATACAGCACTGACAGTAATACAGCGCTGCTTTATATACAGCACTGACAGTAATACAGCGCTGCTTTATATACAGCACTGACAGTAATACAGCGCTGCTTTATATACAGCACTGACAGTAATACAGCGCTGCTTTATATACAGCACTGACAGTAATACAGCGCTGCTTTATATACAGCACTGACAGTAATACTGCGCTGCTTTATATACAGCACTGACAGTAATACAGCGCTGCTTTATATACAGCACTGACAGTAATACAGCGCTGCTTTATATACAGCACTGACAGTAATACAGCGCTGCTTTATATACAGCACTGACAGTAATACAGCGCTGCTTTATATACAGCACTGACAGTAATACAGCGCTGCTTTATATACAGCACTGACAGTAATACAGCGCTGCTTTATATACAGCACTGACAGTAATACTGCGCTGCTTTATATACAGCACTGACAGTAATACAGCGCTGCTTTATATACAGCACTGACAGTAATACAGCGCTGCTTTATATACAGCACTGACAGTAATACAGCGCTGCTTTATATACAGCACTGACAGTAATACAGCGCTGCTTTATATACAGCACTGACAGTAATACAGCGCTGCTTTATATACAGCTGACAGACGCTGCTTTATATACTGACAGCTGCTTTATATACAGCACTGACAGTAATACAGCGCTGCTTTATATACAGCACTGACAGTAATACAGCGCTGCTTTATATACAGCACTGACAGTAATACAGCGCTGCTTTATATACAGCACTGACAGTAATACAGCGCTGCTTTATATACAGCACTGACAGTAATACAGCGCTGCTTTATATACAGCACTGACAGTAATACAGCGCTGCTTTATATACAGCACTGACAGTAATACAGCGCTGCTTTATATACAGCACTGACAGTAATACTGCGCTGCTTTATATACAGCACTGACAGTAATACAGCGCTGCTTTATATACAGCACTGACAGTAATACAGCGCTGCTTTATATACAGCACTGACAGTAATACAGCGCTGCTTTATATACAGCACTGACAGTAATACAGCGCTGCTTTATATACAGCACTGACAGTAATACAGCGCTGCTTTATATACAGCACTGACAGTAATACAGCGCTGCTTTATATACAGCACTGACAGTAATACAGCGCTGCTTTATATACAGCACTGACAGTAATACAGCGCTGCTTTATATACAGCACTGACAGTAATACAGCGCTGCTTTATATACAGCACTGACAGTAATACTGCGCTGCTTTATATACAGCACTGACAGTAATACAGCGCTGCTTTATATACAGCACTGACAGTAATACAGCGCTGCTTTATATACAGCACTGACAGTAATACAGCGCTGCTTTATATACAGCACTGACAGTAATACAGCGCTGCTTTATATACAGCACTGACAGTAATACAGCACTGCTTTATATACAGCACTGACAGTAATACAGCGCTGCTTTATATACAGCACTGACAGTAATACAGCGCTGCTTTATATACAGCACTGACAGTAATACAGCGCTGCTTTATATACAGCACTGACAGTAATACAGCGCTGCTTTATATACAGCACTGACAGTAATACAGCGCTGCTTTATATACAGCACTGACAGTAATACAGCGCTGCTTTATATACAGCACTGACAGTAATACTGCGCTGCTTTATATACAGCACTGACAGTAATACTGCGCTGCTTTATATACAGCACTGACAGTAATACAGCGCTGCTTTATATACAGCACTGACAGTAATACTGCGCTGCTTTATATACAGCACTGACAGTAATACAGCGCTGCTTTATATACAGCACTGACAGTAATACAGCGCTGCTTTATATACAGCACTGACAGTAATACAGCGCTGCTTTATATACAGCACTGACAGTAATACTGCGCTGCTTTATATACAGCACTGACAGTAATACAGCGCTGCTTTATATACAGCACTGACAGTAATACAGCGCTGCTTTATATACAGCACTGACAGTAATACAGCGCTGCTTTATATACAGCACTGACAGTAATACAGCGCTGCTTTATATACAGCACTGACAGTAATACTGCGCTGCTTTATATACAGCACTGACAGTAATACAGCGCTGCTTTATATACAGCACTGACAGTAATACAGCGCTGCTTTATATACAGCACTGACAGTAATACAGCGCTGCTTTATATACAGCACTGACAGTAATACAGCGCTGCTTTATATACAGCACTGACAGTAATACAGCGCTGCTTTATATACAGCACTGACAGTAATACAGCGCTGCTTTATATACAGCACTGACAGTAATACAGCGCTGCTTTATATACAGCACTGACAGTAATACAGCGCTGCTTTATATACAGCACTGACAGTAATACAGCGCTGCTTTATATACAGCACTGACAGTAATACAGCGCTGCTTTATATACAGCACTGACAGTAATACAGCGCTGCTTTATATACAGCACTGACAGTAATACAGCGCTGCTTTATATACAGCACTGACAGTAATACAGCGCTGCTTTATATACAGCACTGACAGTAATACAGCGCTGCTTTATATACAGCACTGACAGTAATACAGCGCTGCTTTATATACAGCACTGACAGTAATACAGCGCTGCTTTATATACAGCACTGACAGTAATACAGCGCTGCTTTATATACAGCACTGACAGTAATACAGCGCTGCTTTATATACAGCACTGACAGTAATACAGCGCTGCTTTATATACAGCACTGACAGTAATACAGCGCTGCTTTATATACAGCACTGACAGTAATACAGCGCTGCTTTATATACAGCACTGACAGTAATACAGCGCTGCTTTATATACAGCACTGACAGTAATACAGCGCTGCTTTATATACAGCACTGACAGTAATACAGCACTGCTTTATATACAGCACTGACAGTAATACTGCGCTGCTTTATATACAGCACTGACAGTAATACAGCGCTGCTTTATATACAGCACTGACAGTAATACAGCGCTGCTTTATATACAGCACTGACAGTAATACAGCGCTGCTTTATATACAGCACTGACAGTAATACAGCGCTGCTTTATATACAGCACTGACAGTAATACAGCGCTGCTTTATATACAGCACTGACAGTAATACAGCGCTGCTTTATATACAGCACTGACAGTAATACTGCGCTGCTTTATATACAGCACTGACAGTAATACAGCGCTGCTTTATATACAGCACTGACAGTAATACAGCACTGCTTTCTATACAGCCCTGACAGTAATACTTTTGCTGTACATATTTACACATGTCACTACTATGCTTCCTGAACCCAGTTTGGTAAGGCTGCTTTAATCTGACCTTTTATATATAAAAAAAATGCATAACCCTGTGGCACTAATCCAGCACTTTCTGTATATCCACAATAGACCCAGATAGTTGCTCCATTAAAAGAAAAAAAAACTTAATTCCTTTCCAACAGCTGACTTGTCTGCAGACTCAAAAACACATTGCATTATGAAGCCCTTACACCACACAAATACACAAATGCATACAGAATCCTTGCCAGACAATAAATACATAGCACAGTCCTAGCCAGACAATAAATACATACAGAATTCTGTTTGGAGCGGAAGTCACTGTCACTGTTCCTTATAACTTACTGACCCCAGACAATCCAATGAAGGATTCTAATGAAGGTGCAGAAACAGGCTTGTAACCCATTCCAATGAAGCTGCAGAAACAGGCTTGTAACCCATTCCCCACACCCAGCATTCTGTATGAAAGGGCCTCCGACCCTCAGTTCTGCAGCTGGCTCCCCACTCACCTTCCAGAGGCATCCGCTATAAAATATACCACCATAAGTTCAGTGATTTAATTGCAGAGTTGTATGGAGCCATGGAAAATGTTTAGGGAACCTGAAGATGTTAATAATAAATTGCTTTATGTTCCATTTTACAGAGTGGATATGCACTGCCACTCAACATCATTTTACAGAGTGGATATGCACCACTCACTCAACATCATTTTACAGAGTGGTTATGCACCACTCACTCAACATCATTTTACAGAGTGGATATGCACCACTCACTCAACATCATTTTACAGAGTGGATATGCACCACTCACTCAACATCATTTTACAGAGTGGTTATGCACCACTCACTCAACATCATTTTACGGAGTGGTTATGCACCACCACTCAACATCATTTTACGGAGTGGATATGCACCACCACTCAACATCATTTGGATACGTGCCGCTCACTCAACATCACGGAGTGGATACGTGCCGCACCACTCAACATCATTTTACAGAGTGGATATGCTGCAGCTCACTCAACATCATTTTACAGAGTGGATATGCACCACCACTCAACATCATTTTACAGAGTGGTTATGCACCACCACTCAACATCATTTTAGGGAGTGGATATGCCGCTCACTCAACATCATTTTACAGAGTGGATATGCACTCAACATCATTTTACAGAGTGGATATGCACCACTCACTCAACATCATTTTACAGAGTGGATATGCACCACTCACTCAACATCATTTTACAGAGTGGATATGCACCACTCACTCAACATCATTTTACAGAGTGGTTATGCACCACTCACTCAACATCATTTTACGGAGTGGTTATGCACCACCACTCAACATCATTTTACGGAGTGGATATGCACCACCACTCAACATCATTTTATGGAGTGGATACGTGCCGCTCACTCAACATCATTTTACAGAGTGGATATGCACCACCACTCAACATCATTTTACAGAGTGGATATGCACCACTCACTCAACATCATTTTACAGAGTGGTTATGCACCACTCACTCAACATCATTTTACAGAGTGGATATGCACCACTCACTCAACATAATTTTACAGAGTGGATATGCACCACTCACTCAACATCATTTTACAGAGTGGATATGCACCACTCACTCAACATCATTTTACAGAGTGGTTATGCACCACCACTCAACATCATTTTACAGAGTGGATACGTGCCGCTCACTCAACATCATTTTACAGAGTGGATATGCACCACCACTCAACATCATTTTACGGAGTGGATACGTGCCGCTCACTCAACATCATTTTACGGAGTGGATATGCACCACCACTCAACATCATTTTACGGAGTGGATATGCACCACCACTCAACATCATTTTACGGAGTGGATATGCACCACCACTCAACATCATTTTACGGAGTGGATACGTGCCGCTCACTCAACATCATTTTACGGAGTGGTTATGCACCACCACTCAACATCATTTTACGGAGTGGATATGCACCACTCACTCAACATCATTTTACGGAGTGGATACGTGCCGCTCACTCAACATCATTTTACGGAGTGGATATGCACCACCACTCAACATCATTTTATGGAGTGGATACGTGCCGCTCACTCAACATCATTTTACAGAGTGGATATGCACCACCACTCAACATCATTTTACAGAGTGGATATGCACCACTCACTCAACATCATTTTACAGAGTGGTTATGCACCACTCACTCAACATCATTTTACAGAGTGGATATGCACCACTCACTCAACATAATTTTACAGAGTGGATATGCACCACTCACTCAACATCATTTTACAGAGTGGATATGCACCACTCACTCAACATCATTTTACAGAGTGGTTATGCACCACCACTCAACATCATTTTACAGAGTGGATATGCACCACTCACTCAACATCATTTTACAGAGTGGATATGCACCACCACTCAACATCATTTTACAGAGTGGATACGTGCCGCTCACTCAACATCATTTTACGGAGTGGATACGTGCCGCTCACTCAACATCATTTTACAGAGTGGATATGCACCACCACTGAACATCATTTTACGGAGTGGATATGCACCACCACTCAACATCATTTTACGGAGTGGATATGCACCACCACTCAACATCATTTTACGGAGTGGATATGCACCACCACTCAACATCATTTTACGGAGTGGATATGCACCACCACTCAACATAATTTTACAGAGTAGATACGCACACATTTGCTCAGCGTCATTTGCATATTTTGCTTCAGTGGCATGCAATCTTTTTGCCATTCTGAATCCAGTTGAAATAAAATAAATTAAAGTACTCTTGCATGAGATAATGAGAAAGGAAGACAAAGTGCAAATGACATTTTAAATGACAGAGAAACTGCTGCTTCCCTGTGGAATTTGAAATGTAGTCTTTAGTAAAGTACTGGTGTGTACATGGCGCCATCTTGTGGGATAAATAACACCCAGATTATCACTTAGCCATCATTAATTTATCAACACTTCTGAACAGGCGTTACACCTTAGCAAATATTGTACTAATAAATAGTGTATGTTTAATGAGTTAATATTTCATGAGCTGCACATTGATAAACTCTATGGCTCCCTTCCAGATTCTGCAAAGTTGTACTCTAATATTACAATTCTATACCAGTTACCATTTACACTGCCATTATTATTATTAATAATAATAAATAGTCATTTAGCAGACCCTTAAGTAATATAGAGAGACTGGGAGGGGGGGTGAAACATGCACAACAACTGCTGCTGCTGCAGAGGCACACTAGCACCTCGCTTGTTTTACTTCTCATCCGAAACACAGAGCACAAGGAGGTCACATGACTTGCTCAGGGTCACACACAGTGAGTCAATGGCTGAGCCAGGGTTAAAACTGGGGACCTCCTGGTATCAAGCCCTGACCACCAAGCGTCCATACCACGCACGTGCAGCCAATTTCCGGGTGTGTTCTACATTATGACATTGTGGGTAATTTGCACACAGCAGATAACCGGACCTTGCACTTTATGCAGTTTCCAGGGACAACAGGAATTTATCCTTGTATTTTTGCACAGTAGCAGATTTCAAATGGATTTGTTGTTGTTTTTTTTCTTTTCCACAAGGTGGCAGTGTGTTTCAATTTTTACCTGAGACAGTGGGGAATCCTATTGCAATAAAAAAGCAATAAAAGATTGTTAATAGAAGCGTACACATTTTCTTGTAAGAGATGTACGAGATGTACAGTGTAATTGCAGTGTTTGACACACACTGTGCAAACTCAATAGCAGGGATGTTACTGTAGCCCCTAGGCCGAGAGGCGCTGCACCTGGATGTAGCTGACATGCAAATGACTATCCTCTGAGCTCGAGTGTCTGGCAGTCTTTTTGATATGTAAATAGAAGTTTGTTATCTACCTCAAGCCTTGCTTATCCTACTATTGTATTTCCATAATAAAACTGTCATTATTTTCCTTCCTACATATGTTAGTTCAAGGCTGTCTCGGCGCCACGCTTTTCTGTAGCTGCAGTGCTGGTGCTTCTAATGCAGAGCTGCGGTGCAGATCCAGTACAGTCACCAGGGGGCAGCATCGCATAGCATAGCATAGCATAGCATAGCACAGCACAGGCAGGCTCTGAGACATGCTGCTCGAGTGGCAGGTGCTTCCTTACCCAGGACTGCAAAGCACAGTGCTGCTTCGAGTGCCCGGGAAACTGACCCCAGCTCCCCTGTCAGTGTAACCATGAGGTGAAACCATGAGGAGGATGCTGTAGTGAGGATGCTGTAGTAAGTGATGATGCGAATGCTGTAGTGAGGACGCTGTCATTGGATTCAGTGTTCATCGTGTAAAACTGAGAACATGTCCTTCAGAGACACCTGATACAGTAGAAAGCAGAATTTGCAGCTGATCTGTGACAGGTGACGTCAGTCTGTATCGGGCTGCTTGGACGTGACCTCACTGCTGATTCACAACAGAAACCACAGGGACAGACTATAGGATTTCCTTCCGGATCACAATCTCTAATTCCAATAATGCTCTATAATGCTCTCCCATCTCATTTGTAATCTGTTTACACAAACTCTAATACCCTGCAAATTGTGGCTTCTGTAATCTAATTGTGCTGCACTGAACCTGCTCCTTGGAAGGAAAGCTCAGTTCATGTTTATTTATTATTCTTGCATTTATCTGTGGTGACTCCGCTGTGGAGGGTGCCACTCAAGTGATGGTATGTAAAGTTTTATTTTTGTATTTCTCTGTACTAGCAAATTAGACAACTGACTCCAAGCACACCCGCTGTCCACTAGCTACTGTAGCTGTTCCTGCCTCTCCTCAACAAGAGCCAAGTGTCACTGCTGTGGTTCACAAGTGAACCACAGCAGCCGTCCTGAAGCCAATGACGGCTCTGCAGGTGTGTGCTTTTATACAGCTCCTAGTTACTCGCTTCTACTATGGTTTGCACCTTGTAAGAAGAGGTGTAAAGTTTGTAGAAGTGTAAAGTGTAAAGGCAAAATCCTTCCATCACATTATAATAAATGTGCCCATTTACAATCCAGATCCCACACAATTCCATGCTCTTTTCTTCATGCATTTCAGTATCATTTTAATGGATTAATGATGGCAAAGTGCAAATTTGATAACGGGGGCAGAAAGCCAGGTGAAGTCCATTCTTGATACACTTTCACCCAGGGAGAGGGTATGTACACCACACAGAGATTTGTAAATGTAAAGGGATGCCTCTCCTGATACACTCACACCCAGTGAGAGGGTATGCACACCACAGAGCTTTGCAACTGTAAAGGGATGCCTCTTCTGATACACTCACACCCAGTGAGAGGGTATGCACACCACACAGGGCTTTGCAACTGTAAAGGGATGCCTCTCCTGATACACTCACACCCAGGGAAAGGGTATGCACACCACACAGGGCTTTGCAACTGTAAAGGGATGCCTCTCCTGATACACTCACACCCAGGGAAAGGGTATGCACACCACACAGGGCTTTGCAACTGTAAAGGGATGCCTCTCCTGATACACTCACACCCAGGGAAAGGGTATGCACACCACACAGGGCTTTGCAACTGTAAAGGGATGCCTCTCCTGATACACTCACACCCAGTGAGAGGGTATGCACACCACACAGGGCTTTGCAACTGTAAAGGGATGCCTCTCCTGATACACTCACACCCAGGGAAAGGGTATGCACACCACACAGGGCTTTGCAACTGTAAAGGGATGCCTCTCCTGATACACTCACACCCAGTGAGAGGGTATGCACACCACACAGAGATTTGTAACTGTAAAGGGATGCCTCTCCTGATACACTCACACCCAGGGAGAAGGTATGCACACCACACAGGGCTTTGTAACTGTAAAGGGATGCCTCTCCTGATACACTCACACCCAGGGAGAAGGTATGCACACCACACAGGGCTTTGTAACTGTAAAGGGATGCCTCTCCTGATACACTCACACCCAGTGAGAGGGTATGCACACCACACAGAGATTTGTAACTGTAAAGGGATGCCTCTCCTGATACACTCACACCCAGGGAGAAGGTATGCACACCACACAGGGCTTTGTAACTGTAAAGGGATGCCTCTCCTGATACACTCACACCCAGGGAGAAGGTATGCACACCACACAGGGCTTTGTAACTGTAAAGGGATGCCTCTCCTGATACACTCACACCCAGGGAGAGTGCTCGAGGGGTTATTATCATGACCACTGTTAGCACTGCCTCCCTCTCATCGGTGAACATCTTTAGGTTCTCTGGTTTGTGGCTGATTCATTCTTTAAGATACGCCGATTTCTCAAGTACAAATTTAGAAAACGCCCAAATTAGAATGTTGCTTCCTAGTGTCTAGTCACTTCCTGTGCTGAAGGTCACATGGAATGATTGCAGCTAGACTATTGGGCAGAAACTGGTAGGAAGCAACAGAGTTGTCCTATATTTGAAATAAAATGTATTGCAGACAATAAAAATCGGACTGTGGTAATGTTGCTTGTGCTGGTAAGAGGTAAGGAATTGATTTCAAAGGGTTGGTTTAACAGTATCAATCAATCAATCTTTATTTTATATGGCGCCTTTCATAGTGGACGACCATCACAAAGTGCTTTACAAGATGCAGTAACAAGAAGAAAATCCAGTATCAGAGTGAGTCCAGTTTAGTAAGCATGCAATGAGGTATCCAATACAAAGCCACTTCTGGAACTAGTTGTTGCTGTTATTCTGTCGGGTGGTATTTTCTGGAATGCACAATGTGTAATAGTTATTCACTCTTGCACTTTACACACATGCATCAAACTGCTTTACAAGACTGTGTTGAAAAGCTCAGCCACGTAACTTTGTTACAAACACCATCTGACACAGTGTTTGAAAGATATTGTTCAGCAAACAAATACAGGAAGAATCCACAAGAACAAGGAACATCCGTCCAGCTGCTTATTGAAACCTTCTGTGCAATCTGCCTTGTTCAAAAGCACTGCTCCTGTCATCCAGATACGCACTTCATCACACATTGAAGGCTGTAATAGTCTTGGATAACATCAATGCAAGAACCCATCTATAGGGTCAAATGAGGAACAAACAGCTCCCTGCATTGGAGAACATTCAAGGTATCACTGATCTGGTGACAAGGCTTGTTATTAAAATCCTTTGCTGATTTTTGAGAGTGGACAATGAACTATTCAAGGATACCAAATGTGTGTGTGTGTGTGTGTGTGTGTGTGTGTGTGTGTGTGTGTGTGTGTGCATGTATGTTTGGACTGAAATGATCTAAATTTGATAAAAAGTCTCCTGAAAATGCAGTCTCTTTAAATTGTAACTATGAGAAAGTATTCTGGCAGACAGGAATGAGGTTAGGAACAAATGCAACTGGCACTGTTTAATAAAATAAAGTAGTCTTCAGCGACCTCTTAATGTTCTTCAAAGGAGCACTTGATTCATGAATCTTATATGAGTGGCACCTCAGGTCCTCCCGGGTATCAATATTTGATGGAAGCTGTTTATGACCAGTTTCAATAGCAGCACAGGACTTGAGGACTGATTTAAATATGAGCACAAGGAGAAACCAGACTGTGTAATTGCAAACTGCATAGACCTGTACAAGTGAAACATGCAGCCCTGCCTAACCTCTCCAAGAAGATCTGCATATTAATCACTGTGCACTGTGTGAGAGTGAGAGAGTAAGAGAAAGAGAAAGACGCTGTCATTTACTGCTCATGAGACCCACAGGTGGATTATCTCAACAAGCCTCACCAATCAGTGAGATACATTTCACAAGGCAGAAAGAATGAGATACATTGCACAAAGCAGAATCAGAGAGATACATTTCACAAGGCAGAAAGAATGAGTTACATTTCACAAAGCAAAATCAGTGAGTTACATTTCACAAAGAATGAGATACATTTCACAAGACAGAAAGAATGAGATACATTTCACAAGGCAGAAATAATGAGTTACATTTCACAAAGCAAAATCAGTGAGTTACATTTCACAAAGAATGAGATACATTTCACAAGACAGAAAGAATGAGATACATTTCACAAGACAGAAAGAATGAGATACATTTCACAAGGCAGAAATAATGAGTTACATTTCACAAAGCAAAATCAGTGAGTTACATTTCACAAAGAATGAGATACATTTCACAAGACAGAAAGAATGAGATACATTTCACAAGACAGAAAGAATGAGATACATTTCACAAGACAGAAAGAATGAGATACATTTCACAAAGCAGAATCAATCAGATACATTTCACAGAATCAGTGTAATAGTTACTATAAGATTTAACTGCTCTTAGTCAAATTTGCTCTTAGTTAAGTTACGTTTTATTTTGCTCTACTTTAATTGATTTTACTGTACTTTCATATTTGCTTTTATCTGTATTATGCTATTCTGTAATGTGATATTTTATAATGTGATAACCTGTAATGTGATATTTTATAACGTGATATTTTGTACTGTGATAACTTGTAATAACTGTAAGTCACCCTGGATAAGGGTGCCTGCTAGTAAATAAATAAATAAATGAATAATACATTTCACAAAACAGAATCGATGAGATACACTGGGCCTGGCCTACAAGTAATGTATTCTTTTGTTAGAACCTTTATTTTGGTCCTGGTGTCATGTTTTGTTTGCTCTGTGTTTTGTGTTATTTTGTTTAATAAAGTGTGCAGCAGCTCTTTAGAACTGCAGCTTTGTGTCTCTGCGTCTGTTTCCTGGGCTGTGGCGCTACCCTGGCACACATTTCTATTTTGAATCTCTTCATTTTGTTGGTGTCTGGCTTGCTGCCTGAGGTTGCTGTATTATGCATTATGCTACATGGTTTGCTTGTGATTGTAATTTAAGGGCATGAATTTTTCAGGTTTTGTTTTTTCACATTTTTTTAAAGGAGAATACAATATACACTGATGTCTTTAATTAGGTCCAGTGAAATACAGCTGGACACAAATTACCCATGAGATCACTTACAGAATATTTTGAAACAAACATGAAAGCACTTGAAATCAAAACTAAGCACATTTGTGGGAGTTTCGGAATGAACTATAAAATGTGTTTTTAATACATTGGGATAAAGCTTGCTTGTAATTGTAACGTTAAGTGCATGACCTTTTTAAAGAACACTACAAAGACATTCAATAGCAACAATTACACAGTCTACAGTGTATCTTGTTTAATTCAAGCTTCCTAGAATATTAAATAAATCCTTTATCCCTTAGACTGGAACAAATATATTTATTTATTTGAAGGCTGAAATCTTATGCTCTTTGAGTTTCTAAAAACAAAATACTAGAATTTTAAGACAAGCATATCTAACTTGCACTGAATCTGTGACATTATCTCAGAAATGAGTATTTAATGCAACCTGACAAAAGCTGCAGTGTGAGTTTAACTGAATTGAAACAGAGATAAGATCACCAGAGGAAAATACATGATCCATGTTGCTGTGATGCCACAATAAAACCAGGCTTGAAAATCAGAGTTCAAACAGAAGCAGAACAAATAATAATTAATTGATTACAATATTAAAAGGAAAATGCATAATACTAACCAATGCATAAAGATTAAGAGAACAGGAGTGAATAGCTAGCAGATTCAAAGCTTCCCTATCTGTGCCCCAGTGGGGGAAATCACAAACCCAGCAATGAGAATAAGCCAAAGGAATCGACATGGCTCCCTACCCAATGTGAGCAGCAACACAGGTACAAACAGATGCATTTCCCCGATGCTTCATTGATTACATGTTTAGTAGCACATTGTCCTGTGCAATTCTCTATTGCTGTTCTGCATAGATCATTTTTGCCAGACCAGTATTCCAGTAAAAATTGCTTCTGAATTGATAGAAGCTAAAAAGAATGTTACAGTGTTTCTCAGGATTCAGGACACAGTGTTTCACAGGATTCAGGACACAGTGTTTCACTGGATTCAGTACACAGCGTTTCACTGGATTCAGTACTCAGTGTTTCACATGATTCAGTACACAGTGTTTCACTGGATTCAGTACACAGTGTTTCTCAGGATTCAGTACACAGTGTTTCACAGGATTCAGGACACAGTGTTTCTCAGGATTCAGGACACAGTGTTTCTCAGGATTCAGTACACAGCGTTTCACTGGATTCAGTACTCAGTGTTTCACATGATTCAGTACACAGTGTTTCACTGGATTCAGTACACAGTGTTTCTCAGGATTCAGTACACAGTGTTTCACTGGATTCAGTACACAGTGTTACTCAGGATTCAGTACACAGTGTTTCACTGGATTTACACAGTGTTACTCAGGATTCAGTACACAGTGTTTCACTGGATTCAGTACACAGTGTTTCTCAGGATTCAGTACACAGTGTTTCACTGGATTCAGTACACAGTGTTACTCAGGATTCAGTACACAGTGTTTCACTGGATTCAGTACACAGTGTCAGGATTCAGTACACTCAGGATTCAGTACACAGTGTTTCACTGGATTCAGTACACAGTGTTTCTCAGGATTCAGTACACAGTGTTTCACTGGATTCAGTACACAGTGTTTCACTGGATTCAGTACACAATGTTACTCAGGATTCAGTACACAGTGTTACTCAGGATTCAGTACACAATGTGCCTTGTTGTATCTGAACGTCAGCATGATTCTAAGTAAATATTGTTCAGCTGTAACAAAACCACATTAGTTACAAAATCTACCCTCAACATCAAATGTATCATGCTTCTGTGTAATGGAAACTGGTGTCAGTTTCTTCAAGGAGAAAGATGAGCTGTTCTCAGATCAGCTTCAAACACCTGGGCAGTAACTACCTGCCTCTCTACCTCTTGTGCAGCGCTGTCCCCACACAGACTGCTATCCCCAAAGCCTGTATCTAGGCATTAGATCTATCTTTCCAGGATCTTGTAACAGGACAAATAAAATATCTATTAAGGATCTATGGACAGTCTATAATTTATTCACCCAACCTATTCCTTACACCTGTTCCCATCTGAGACTTAAATAGCCAATGCTATAACCCTGCTGGACTGTAGAATACAGAGAGTCTATATTCTACAGTCGGATGTGTTTGCGAGGGCATTGTAAGAGCAGCAGAGGCTGGACACCAGAGGTTTTTTAACATAAATGGACCCATACATGAAGAAAAGCTGCTATAGGGCCTGCCGATTTCAAAGCAATTGAAGTGTGATCCAGTTCCGAGGAATTTGAGAGGCAATGGTTTATAGTTGCTGTGTAGTCCAGTTTATTCTCACTTATGCTCGTGAATTCCAACGGACTGGCCCAAAGTAAAGCAGTTGTCTTGGTCACCCCTGCTGGATTAATACACAGTTAAAGAATGTCAGTATAGAGCTATGCCGCTGTTTAGATCATTAAAATAGACTGCTGTTGGTGCTCCCAGGGGATTGGAGCTGAGATTCCATTGTTTAATATCAAAGAGAGAACCTTTTCTTCCCCAGTGACTGATAGAAACATTGCCATGGACATGAAGTCTAATCTCTGACCAATTTAACCGTCTTCTGAGTTCTGCCTGCAGGTCTGCACTTCATGAAGAACCTCTTGACAACAAGTCTGCTTGTGAATTTCCAGCCCCAAGGTTATTAATCAGGATGAGGAAGAGCAGTGGCTGTAATTCACTTTCACCAGGAATCCCCTCCCCTGAGCCCCTAGATCTGATAAGCTGCTATTTATACACTGGGATTGCATTGAGAGTGTCTTAACCCTAGCATTACACTGGATACACATTGGGATTGCAGTGAGAGTGTCTTAACCCTAGCATTACACTGGATACACATTGGGATTGCAGTGAGAGTGTCTTAACCCTAGCATTGCACTGGGTACACACTGGGATTGCATTGAGAGTGTCTTAACCCTAGCATTGCACTGGATACACATTGGGATTGCAGTGAGAGTGTCTTAACCCTAGCATTGCACTGGGTACACACTGGGATTGCATTGAGAGTGTCTTAACCCTAGCATTGCACTGGGTACACACTGGGATTGCAGTGAGAGTGTCTTAACCCTAGCATTGCACTGGGTACACACTGGGATTGCAGTGAGAGTGTCTTAACCCTAGCATTGCACTGGGTACACACTGGGATTGCATTGAGAGTGTCTTAACCCTAGCATTGCACTGGGTACACACTGGGATTGCATTGAGAGTGTCTTAACCCTAGCATTACACTGGATACACACTGGGATTGCATTGAGAGTGTCTTAACCCTAGCATTGCACTGGGTACACACTGGGATTGCATTGAGAGTGTCTTAACCCTAGCATTGCACTGGGTACACACTGGGATTGCAGTGAGAGTGTCTTAACCCTAGCATTGCACTGGGTACACACTGGGATTGCAGTGAGAGTGTCTTAACCCTAGCATTGCACTGGGTACACACTGGGATTGCATTGAGAGTGTCTTAACCCTAGCATTACACTGGATACACACTGGGATTGCATTGAGAGTGTCTTAACCCTAGCATTACACTGGATACACATTGGGATTGCACTGAGAGTGTCTTAACCCTAGCATTGCACTGGGTGCACACTGGGATTGCAGTGAGAGTGTCTTAACCCTAGCATTGCACTGGGTACACACTGGGATTGCATTGAGAGTGTCTTAACCCTAGCATTACACTGGATACACATTGGGATTGCATTGAGAGTGTCTTAACCCTAGCATTACACTGGATACACACTGGGATTGCATTGAGAGTGTCTTAACCCTAGCATTACACTAGATACACACTGGGACTGCAGTGAGAGTGTATTAACCCTAGCATTACACTGGATACACATTGGGATTGCATTGAGAGTGTCTTAACCCTAGCATTACACTGGATACACATTGGGATTGCAGTGAGAGTGTCTTAACCCTAGCATTACACTGGATACACATTGGGATTGCATTGAGAGTGTCTTAACCCTAGCATTGCACTGGGTACACACTGGGATTGCATTAAGAGTGTCTTAACCCTAGCATTACACTGGATACACATTGGGATTGCACTGAGAGTGTCTTAACCCTAGCATTGCACTGGATACACATTGGGATTGCATTGAGAGTGTCTTAACCCGAGCATTGCACTGGGTACACACTGGGATTGCATTGAGAGTGTCTTAACCCTAGCATTACACTGGATACACACTGGGATTGCATTGAGAGTGTCTTAACCCTAGCATTACACTAGATACACACTGGGGCTGCAGTGAGAGTGTCTTAACCCTAGCATTACACTGGATCACACTGGGATAACGTGTGTAGTCTGAATGAAGCCCTCAGTGAACACTTAACAAGAGTTCTGCACAGCGAGGTCGGATCAGCACGGCTCCCTCAGAGGGACATGGGAACGAAGCTGCGCCACCTTTCAAAGGACTTCTTTCTCATTATTGAGAGGTCAGACAGGTAGGTCGGGTCAAAGAGGGGACACAAGGTACAGCTCAGCGTCTCAATGCAAGGTACAGCTCAGCGCCTCAATGCAAGGTACAGCTCAGCGCCTCAACGCAAGGTACAGCTCAGCGCCTCAACGCAAGGTACAGCTCAGCGTCTCAACGCAAGGTACAGCTCAGCGTCTCAACGCAAGGTACAGCTCAGCATCTCAACACAAGGTACAGCTCAGCGTCTCAATGCAAGGTACAGCTCAGTGTCTCAACGCAAGGTACAGCTCAGCGTCTCAATGCAAGGTACAGCTCAGCATCTCAACACAAGGTACAGCTCAGCGTCTCAATGCAAGGTACAGCTCAGTGTCTCAACACAAGGTACAGCTCAGCGTCTCAATGCAAGGTACAGCTCAGCGTCTCAACGCAAGGTACAGCTCAGCGTCTCAATGCAAGGTACAGCTCAACGTCTGCGCAGGGATTTGAAACCAGGGGCTCTCATACCCCCGAGCCTCCTTCTCCACATACTATTCTTTCAGCTTTGTGAGGTGAAGGGGCTCAGTGTTGCCGACAGGATTAAAGCATCAATGTTCCTCAGAGCATTGTTATTATCCTCGTTGAAATCAGAGCCAGAGAAAATAAAAGAGCTGGAGTGGGGATTTACTCCATTCTTGATTTTTATTCTCCTGTACTGGTTCTCAAAAAAAAAAAAAAAAAAAATCCTCTGTGTGTGTTCCTATGAAAATCTATCTTTGATTATCATTATCAAGTCCTTCAGTTATGGTTTATTTTTAGAGTGGTATATAACGAAACTGCGCGTGTGTGCCCACTTCTTCAGAAATGCAGGGACTGGGTTCGTTTGGTTAAGCAGAGACCAGCCAGTCTCGTTAGGCGCACCTGTGATATTGGAGCACACTTAGTTAAAGCGGTGTATGGGGAGGGTATATTAAAGGTGACTCCAATACGTGAAACTCTTCACAATCCAGTTTCGAATATCCTTTAGCCGAGTGATGTCATGCTTCCACCCAACGCGGAAGGTGATGTGTGTGTGATTCGTTACTCTCTTTATCTCGTCTCGGTCAGGTGGGTAGATTAGATCGCTACAGCACCTCCTGCAGCGCTCTGCATCTGCCAGTTCCTCGCGCTGTGAATGGACACATCGCTATCTCTCTGCGCACTGTCTGCAACGGTGGCAAAACCGACCAAAACAAAACAGCAATTCTATTGGTGGAAAACGTCCAGCACCCAAACTCCCTTTACGGATTATCATCAGAAATCGGAACCAGAAGCAGAAGCCAAACGTTTCTAAAAGGTAAACTCGATTTGTATTTCAGATGTGTAAACGATGTGTGTGATACACTATGAAAGGCGCTATATAAAATAAAGATTGATTGATTGATACTTTTCTTCGATACATTGTATTTGACAGTGTGTAATAAGTATTTACTGCGCAGGGTCATTGTATTTGACAGTGTGTATTAAATATTTACTGCGTGGGATCATTTGAATGACATGTTTAAGCACACTCCAGATATTAATCATTAAGATTTGTTTTCTGTATTTAGCATAATGATGATTTATACCGGATACATAAACCGGGTCGGGTCTTGTTTAAAACGCACACACTGTTTAGTAGCAATCCGGAACACAATATTTCCAGCAGTTTCACTTGTTCATTCGTTTCAGATTTCATTGCGTAGTGTTATTGTACACACTGTCTAACTGTTGAAAAAGCATCCAGCAGTACGCATTGCTTCTTGTAACTACACGAGAGAATATTGCAAACAAAGTTGCTTGTGCGTTTCTTTAGAATCATTTGAATCAGTTAAATGAAACATACTGTGCTGATCCATCAGTAGTAGCAGCAGTAGTACTGTAGTATTATACGCAGTAAGCTATTGTAATTCTCATATTCTTTTTAAATCTAATATTACACCAGCAATTCTTCCTTAGGGGTAACCAAAAAGAAAGACCAGTACAAAGCAAACTGAAATACATTCAGTCAACAAAGGTATTCACAGAAAAGGGAAAGTATACAAAGCAATGTGTATAATGATTGTTGCTAGCGTACTGTGTGAATTGAATCTGCATTTTATTTATTTATTCTTTCTGCTAAACATTATACAGGAACTATAATAGTGACCTGTTGATTTTCTAGGAATACTCTGTGCTATGAATATTTAGGTGTGGAATGTTTAGTGTAGAGCAGAATGCAAGCTTGTATTGATAGTGTGTATTAAGATGTGACATGTCTAGTAAGGAGCTGACTGCATGCTTGTATTGATAGTGTGTATTAAGATGTGACATGTCTAGTAAGGAGCTGACTGCATGCTTGTATTGATAGTGTGTATTAAGATGTGACATGTCTAGTAAGGAGCTGACTGCATGCTTGTATTGATAGTGTGTATTAAGATGTGACATGTCTAGTAAGGAGCTGACTGCATGCTTGTATTGATAGTGTGTATTAAGATGTGACATGTCTAGTAAGGTGCTGACTGCATGCTTGTATTGATAGTGTGTATTAAGATGTGACATGTCTAGTAAGGAGCTGACTGCATGCTTGTATTGATAGTGTGTATTAAGATGTGACATGTTTAGTTAGGAGCTGACTGCATGCTTGTATTGATAGTGTGTATTAAGATGTGACATGTCTAGTAAGGAGCTGACTGCATGCTTGTATCGATACAATGCTTTGCAGGAGTGATATTAACCATACAGGGGATGTGAGGAGGGTATTTCATGGCCCCAGTCTGTATCTTCTGTAGGGAACACATCATCATCAGGAGCACTTCACACACAGCAGCAGCAGGACTCGCTTCAATATTATCAACAGGATTGACTCACTGCAATGTCATTTCCTATATGGAAGAACGTCTCTAAGCTCATCACCTCATGCGCCTCGACATTCACAACAGGCAGCTTCTGAAGTTCAGCTCTAACAAAAGTTCAGGGTGGGCTCAAGGTTACAACAGAATTCGACTGAAGCCATGAAAAAATTACAGATTTGACAAAATGTGAGTTGGCATCTACAGATTGGAAAAAGAAAATGAGAAATTTATGCAAGGTGATTCATAAAAACACACCATAGAAAAGAACAGAGCCTGTCTTTTTCATTTGGTCTCAGGTTTCCATGTGGACTGTCACAGTGGACAGCAGCATAGTCAGTGTACAAGTCCTGGTCAAAGAGCCTCCATGTATCCAGACATGTCAAAGCCAAGTTTCCCCTGGAGCAGTGTCCCCAAAGCCAAGTACCCCTGGAGCAGTGTCCCCAAAGCCAAGACCCCCTGGAGCAGTGTCCCCAAAGTCAAGTCCCCCTGGAGCAGTGTTCCCAAAGCCAAGTCCCCCTGGAGCAGTGTCCCCAAAGCCAAGTGCCCCTGGACCAGTGTCCCCAACGCCAAATCACTGTGATGCATCGCTCCACGGCATCATGCTTCTCTTTGATTGTTCGTGTGAGCAGACCCTTAGGGTCTGCAACTTCTTAAGTAAAGGATCTCCTTCCTCTCAGTACACTTGCGTTTGATCTGGGACACTGCCCTGAGATAACTCAGTGCATTTCTTTCTAACTTGAATATTCTCAATCACATTTTCAGTGTGCAGTCGGCTGTGTCTCTAAATCAGCAGCTGACTTCAACTTCTGCGCTTTTCATTTCCATAAATTCAAATCACAAACAAACACACACTGTAACAAAATCAAGCTTGGTTCAGTCTCCTCCAGTTAGCGTGGTAGGCTGTTCAATGCTGACCCTTGTGTACAGGAATGTGTGTGTGTGTATATATATATGTAATAATGATACTCTTTTATTTATAAAATGCCTTTCACGCCACAAGGTTCAAGGCACTTCACACAAGTTAAAATAGAACAACAAATACAAAGACAGAAATACATAAAAAAAAGAAAAATTAATAAATAAAACAGTTAAAATAACTGTGACATATCAGAATAAAATTGCATGGCTAAATTATAGAAATAAGTCTTAAGCCTTGGTTTAAAAGTAACCAGTGTGGGTGAGCCTCTGACACAATGGGGTGAGAGTTCCACAGTACAGAGCCCGAACACAGAAAGCAGCCTTTCCTTCCTTCCTAATCCTTACCCTTGAAGTGCAGAGCCAGCCACTATCAACTGACCTCAATATCCACTGAGGTCGATAGGGAGACAATAACTCTGACAAGTAATCTGGTGCCATTCTGTTAGTACTTTAAAGGTAAGTAATGGCATTTTAAAATCAGTATATACTGTATGTATAGCACCATTCCCACCACTGGCACCCTCTTCATATTTCATTAGGCTCTTGAAACACATTCCTTCACTGCAGGGTTAGTATAACAGAGGCAATGAATGGATGTTCTCCAAATGAACTTCACACACGATGTCAGGGATGTCTGCTTCACACCTGCCTGCAGCTCCATTGGATCAAAGAACACATCTTGTAATTAAACTTCAGGACCTCAATCCAGAAGGCAGCATTTTTCACACACCAAATATTTAGATTAACAGTATTTCTGTCATGGTTGAACCCCGCTTGTGTTGCACTGAAACTTATGAATTCTCCTATTGCTTAAAGGATGACGGAGGTAATAAAGACCTGTGACCCTGTGATTCAGGATTTCAATGTGGGAGCCACACCAGAGGAGCAAGGGCTTGGCTGTCAGGTATTTGTACTTACACCAAATCACACCCATCACAACCCACACAGGCTTTTAGTGCCATTGTCTATTGTCTGGTTCCTGTAAACCATGTCAGTACTACACAAATAAGGTTGTGTCCTTCTCTGTCATTTCTGATTTGAGATAAAGGTTTTAACACAGGTAGAACCACTTGGCACATTCCTGGAGCAGTTGACTGTGTTTTATGATTCTCATGAGTGCTGTGCTGTGATGTTTTTAAGGACTAGACAAAAATGTAAATTGGTAAATTATATTAAATAAATCAAATGAGCTAAATTACCCAGCATAATTTAGTTCGGAGTGTTTTAGGTTAATTGTTTCTTCCATGGCTGCATGGCTCCTTCCAGCAGGCTGCCTGGATCCCTTCTTATGTGTTGAGAGGTAACACTAAAAATATCTGCTTCTGATCTTGCCCCTGTTATGGTGCAAGGAAAGCTTCTTGCTCTCATTTAGAGACTTGCAGGATGTTCAGTTCCTCCTTCCACAATGCAGGCACAGATCTTAAGAAGGAGATGTAGCATAATATAGAAAAATAGAGACAAAATGTGAAAAGAAAAATAAGATATCTAAATACATTGGAAAATGAAACTCCAGTTGTGCAATTGCCCCTTGCCAGCGTTCTATATGAAGCATGAGGGGAATCAAAATTATCCATCTGGTGACACTAAAATATTATCGCAAATGTCAAGGTTTGTGTCTGTCTTGGGTTATAAACCTGAACAGTATCATTATGATGAAGCATGTGTCAAATAAACACACGGCAGCCCCAAAGTACTATATTGTTTGAAACCCCTGCCATCCAGCAGATGGCCTCCCAAGTGTCATTGTCTTGAATTGCTCAGTTAGTGCATTACTGCAAAGGATAATAATAGAAGACCTTCGGTGCTCTGTTCTCTCAGGTCTTCCCAGAATCCCACAAGAGGTATCCGAAGTTGTCCAGAAGATTGCCGTCAGTAGTAGTGGAGCCCTCAGAGACTGGAGAGGTTGAGAGTGGAGAGCTACGCTGGCCCCCTGATGAAAACAAAACCACTGCAGACCAGCCCTGTCAGAGTGAACTCAACTCAGCCACGAGAGCAGGTAAATAAAACAAAACCAGTGCAGACCAGCCCTGTCAGAGTGAACTCAATTCAGCCACGAGAGCAGGTACATAAAACAAAACCAGTGCAGACCAGCCCAGTCAGAGTGAAGTCAACTCAGCCACGAGAGCAGGTACATAAAACAAAACCACTACAGACCAGCCCTGTCAGAGTGAACTCAACTCAGCCACGAGAGCATGTACATAAAACAAAACTAGTGCTGACCAGCCCAGTCAGAATGAACTCAATTCAGCCACGAGAGCAGGTACATAAAACAAAACCAGTGCAGACCAGCCCAGTCAGAATGAACTCAACTCAGCCACGAGAGCAGGTACATAAAACAAAACCACTACAGACCAGCCCTGTCAGAGTGAACTCAACTCAGCCACGAGAACAGATAGATAAAACAAAACCAGTGCTGACCAGCCCTGTCAGAGTGAACTCAACTCAGCCACGAGAGCAGGTACATAAAACAAAACCAGTGCCGACCAGACCTGTCAGAGTGAACTCAACTCAGCCACGAGAGCATGTACATAAAACAAAACCAGTGCAGACCAGCCCGGTCAGAGTGAACTCAACTCAGCACAAGAGCAGGTACATAAAACTAAACCACTACAGACCAGCCCTGTCAGAGTGAACTCAACTCAGCCACAAGAACAGATAGATAAAACAAAACCAGTGCTGACCAGCCCTGTCAGAGTGAACTCAACTCAGCCACGAGAGGTGATCTGTGAGCGAGACATTATTTGTTTTAAATAATGATGTTCCCATGTGTTGCTACAACTGTTTACGGAAGGTGTGCGTATTGTCTATTGGAGAATGATGGGAAAATGTAGTTCTGAGAGGTCCATGCAGGTACATGGGAAGCCATCTTGATGCATGGAATGCAATTTCAAAGTTTAAAAAAGTGGAAAAATGTAAAAACTAAAAATAAACAATATACACACTTTACGTAAACAGTTGTAGCAACACATGGGAACATGGAACACAATCAAATAAAGGTCCTTCTGTACCCTTTAAGTGGTTGTCGCTGCAAAATATTTTGTCATGCTCCTCAATGCACTAGAAACACTGTAGAATCTAGTTGTATGTTACAGTGAACAGACATTATTGTGTCCCTCATCAAGTATATTTGTATGTTCCAGTGAACAGACATTGTTGTGTCCTTCATACTGTCATGTAGTAAAATTCCAGGTGGAAATCTTGCATGGTGTTACCAAACCTTACTGAAACAAAGTGAGTGAAATTCAATACTGGGCGATAGGATTCAGTCACAATACAACGAGTCTTTACTGATTGAGTGGATTCAGTCAAACTGACAGATTGTGGTATAGTAAGCAAACTTTTTAATTTTTTTTTTAAATTTGCAGATGACACAAAAATAGGAGTG
Source organism: Polyodon spathula (assembly GCF_017654505.1). Classification (NCBI taxonomy): domain Eukaryota; kingdom Metazoa; phylum Chordata; class Actinopteri; order Acipenseriformes; family Polyodontidae; genus Polyodon; species Polyodon spathula. The sequence goes on from NC_054550.1 coordinate 37,780,519, forward strand.
GCAAACACTGTTGCAGCAGCAAAGGTCATTCAAAATGATCTAGACAAGATTCAGAACTGGGCAGACACATGGCAAGTGATACAATATTTAATAGAGAAGTGTAAGGTACTGCACGCAGGAAATAAAAATGTGCATTATAAATATCATATGAGAGATACTGAAATTGAAGAAGGAATCTATGAAAAAGACCTAGGAGTTTATGTTGACAAAGAAATGTCTTCATCTAGACAATGTGGGGAAGCTATAAAAAAAGCCAAAAAGATGTTCAGATATATAATGAAAAGTGTAAAAATTTAAATCAAGGGAAGTAATGTTAAAACTGTACAATGCATTAGTAAAACCTCATCTTGAACATTGTGTTCAGTTCCGGTCACCTCGTTACAAAAAGGATATTGCTGCTCTAGAAAGAGTGCAAAGAAGAGCGACCAGAATTATTCTGGGTTTAAAAGGCATGTCATATGCAGACAGGCTAAAAGAATTGAATCTATTCAGTCTTGATCAAAGAAGATTATGCAGCGATCTGATTCAAGCATTCAAAATCCTAAAAGGTATTGACAATGTTGACCCAAGAGACTTTTTCGACCTGAAAAAAGAAACAAGGACCAGGGATCACAAATGGAGATTAGACAAAGGGCCATTCAGAACAGAAAATAGGAGGCGCTTTTTTACACAGAGAATTGTGAGGGTCTGGAACCAGCTCCCCAATAATGTTGTTGAAGCTGACACTCTGGGATCCTTCAAGAAGCTGCTTGATGAGATTCTGGGATCAATAAGCTACTAACAACCAAACAAGCAAGATGGGCCAAATGGCCTCCTCCCGTTTGTAAACTTTCTTATGTTCTTGTGTTCTTAACACACCACTCCTCAAAAATACAAAACTCACCACCACTCTGGAAAATGGAATGAAATATTGTCATTAAACAGCCAAGTTTTGTGGGTCCTACAGCAGTGAGGAGTGATTTTCATTTCATTTTGTTGATAATGAAGCTTGTTATTCATTTCAGATTCTGCGGTAGAACCATCTCAAGATTCAGAAGACAGCACAGCAGTGCACAGTGACTCTGTCTAAAGCCCCTTGTGACCACGACTAGATTGTCACTGTGAATGTCTATCCACATACTGGAGCAACACAGCAAACTGACTGCTAGACTTGACAGGCCCTGTTTCTGGATTAAGGGACCCCTAACACTTCTTGGGTCGACAGTGTTCAGTAAACTGTCTTAAATAGCTCACGTGTACCACAGTGTGGTGGTAGGAACTGTACTTTGTAGTTCTGTTTAGTTCACTTGCTTAGCTAGCTTTCTCCATCGTATTCGATGAGCTTTATTACTGATGATTATTCTTCACTCACAATCTTTTTTCATTATTATTTTAAACAGGTTTTAGTATAAAAAAGTGAGAACTAAATCCCTCATTTGCTTGGCTCTGTACTTTATTTCATTCACTGCAATGAATTGATTTCAGTAATTATAAACCTGCAAGCATTGTGTCATTTAGCAAAACAAGTAGATTTGCTATTAAATTATTAAAATTGAGTTTGGAATATGATTCTGTACCGTAAACAGTGTAAAGGAAACTGACAGAACAAAAAAATAATAATAATAATAATAATAATAAATAATAATAATAATATAATAATAATAATAATAATAATAATAATAAATTGCTGGTCAACCTTGTATTGCTAATGTGTGCAGATGAGATAGAAAGCTAGCTAGAGCAATACCTGAAGTGTGCAAGTGTTTAATGTGTTCTAAATGTTACCTAGCTTCTTTTTCTAGTAGAAGTCTACATTTCACTGTAAAGTCTGTGTGGCAAGTCATCCAGTAGTCTATGTTTAACCTTGAATTGTGCCTTCTGTTCCAATTTGTTGGTTATTTTGTTGTAGTGAATCTTACATAACAACAACAACAAACATACCAAAATGTACACATGTACATTCACATCACCTTCGAATGACATTTTATTTAGAGCTCAGAAATGTACATTGTACTTTGTTCGTCAAAATAATACAGGGCTGGGCAATTTGTAACTGCATTACATCGCTTCACTTTATGTTGCTATTTTGAGTTATATAAATTATATAGTCAACAACTATATGTCACTGAAAAAAAAACAATGAAGATATATATTAACCATCTAGTGTTCAACAACATTAAAGTTTGGTATCTTTGTTAATGTGCAATGACTGTTAACGTGGTGTTGTATTGGTCTTCATGGAACAGTGATGTTTATTGTGAGGGTGCAGAGCATTATATGGGGATGGACTCTGATCAAGCACAGCAATGTGGAAGCTTGTGGTGCTTAGCTACTTTTTCATGCATGACCAATGACATTTACCTCACAGAGAGGGGAAGAGATCCCACACTGCATTATTCAGAGACATTTCATATAGTAGTTTTGAAGATGAGTAGAAATGGAAGTGCTTTCATCACTTTGCCTGAAAGCCAGAAAAGAGGGAGTTTTCACATTGTATTCAATGCAGTGGGGGGGGGGGGGGGGGGGGGGGGGGGGGTATCAGCTCAAGGCTAACACTGTGTCATAGTTAGGTAAGAATGTACTGTAACATCAGATCACAAGTAAAGCCCAACACCTTTCTATTAGAATGCACTGTGGATGTGTGCTAGTTATTGTGGTGAGCAAGTGATCTGCACAGTTCCCAGTTGAGTATCTAGTGAGGTGTTATAGCACAGCAGTGGGGTTAGTGCATACATACCTATTTGCTTGGGTGCTGTCGAACCTTATTGTTTTTGTTTTTCTCCTGGAGAACACCAGTACATTTTGATGAGGAAAAGTGTTAAAAACAGACATATCATTTTATCAAAAATATTTAAAAGCGATCAAGATATTTCAACTGCGTTTCCATAGGTTACAATGTTCTGTCAATAAAGCTTCGATCTAGAAAGCGTGTTGCAGTTTCTTTTTTGGACATATGGATAATAATCAATAATAATAATAATAATAATAATAATAATAATAATAATAGGTGATCACAAAGATGAAAATGGATATATTATATTACTAAGCCCTGGTGATAACAACACATTACTGATTTATGTGTGCTCTGCAGATATTGCCTGGACTAGTTCAAAGGTTTAAAATGCTATCCCTGAACCCATTTTCTCTCAAAACTTTCAACTGAAACCTTTAAAAACAAATGAATTTAGAAGAGCCTGACACACAAAGATGAACCCTAACTAAGTCCAGACATCTTTCAGATCTGGTCTCTGGTTTGTATCACTTTCATGCCCAGGTGGCTATTCCTATTGAGATCTCCCTGACTGGGTCTATTAAGAACAGTACTTCAGACATGCCCCTTGTAGATAAAAGCACAATAAACACAGGAAGGCTCTTGATGCACAGAAAACATTAATAATTCAATTTCCAGCACAAAAGCAGCACAGCTGTTTATCAGCACGTATTCATCCGGAATATACGGGATCCATTTGCCTTACCTTTGAAAGTGAAATAATATTATTCAAGAAATAACCCAAGAAGAGCAAGCATGGCCTTATTCAGCAATGAGCAATGTAACACGGAGGGCTATAATCAACCAATCAATTTACACACAAAACAAAGGGTTACTGACAGGAAAATATCCATTCACAGATGAGAACCATTATCAATACAACAGAACTAATATACACCTCAGATCAAACCCTGAAGAAAACTGAGGGCCAGCGAAAACACCAGCTGATCCCAGCAAAGACCAGCAACTACAGCAAGCGTGTGCAAATACAGAGAGTGATGCGATGGAAAAGTGTTCATTGTGAATATAAGAACTTCATCATGAAATATAGCAAGGCTTAACAAACACATGTGAGCATCTACTGCATACTGAGTGCATGAGAACCCAGGAGACACATTGAAAGTAATTCAGCCCATGTGAACCCAGGAGTCACACTGAGATGTAATTCAGCCCATGTGAACCCAGGAGTCACATTGAGAGTAATTCAGCCCATGAGAACCCAGGAGTCACATTGAGATGTAATTCAGCCCATGAGAACCCAGGAGTCACACTGAGATGTAATTCAGCCCATGAGAACCCAGGAGTCACATTGAGAGTAATTCAGCCCATGAGAACCCAGGAGTCACATTGAGAGTAATTCATCCCATGTGAACCCAGGAGTCACATTGAGAGTAATTCAGCCCATGAGAACCCAGGAGTCACATTGAGATGTAATTCAGCCCATGTGAACCCAGGAATCACATTGAGATATAATTCAGCCCATGAGAACCCAGGAGTCACATTGAGATGTAATTCAGCCCATGAGAACCCAGGAGTCACATTGAGATGTAATTCAGCCCATGAGAACCCAGGAGTCACATTGAGATGTAATTCAGCCCATGTGAACCCAGGAGTCACATTGAGAGTAATTCAGCCCATGAGAACCCAGGAGTCACATTGAGAGTAATGCAAAAAACTCTTACTAGGACAATGTTTTCACACCTTTGCGTGGAGCAACCAAAGCATATATATATATATATATATATATATATATATATATATATATATATATATTATATTATATATATCTATAATATATTATTATGCAGTTGATTCAGTTCAGCATTGTTTTTACTGTAACTGTGCCACCACAAAGTAGGGTAGGAGCTACATTCAGTTTTAAAATGCATAGAATATTGTGTCATTTCTATGTAGCTTGTTTTCCAGTACCTGTACTGATCTCCAGTAAATGTGTGCACTGCACCAGTAGTCAGTGCAGTCGAACACGCCTGGCCTGAAACATTATTACAGTGTGCCCCCCACTCACTGTAACTCTACTCATGGTGCTGCTCCTCACATGCACTCTGCTTTTCCAGAGTACACCCTTTTGTCCCATGTGGTGCATTTGTGTGCCTTCATCTTTTATTTTACACCAAGATAGAGTCACCTATCCTGGTATATTATTTAAGGAATGCAAACAAAACTTTTACCAATAACAATAATAATACTAATAATGATGATGATTAAAACAGCTCTCACTGGCACTCAAGGTTTGTATGAAAGTACTTTTTTAATGCACAACATTACATGGAAATTGATTGATATTTTTAGATGACATTAAAAGGATGTTTGTGAAACAAAATGCTCCAGTCTCTTTTATCTTAAAACCATGTCGGCTTTAAACTGGGCCTTCCAAAATGAGAGGTGTGGGATATTCTGGAAAGCCTCCCACTCCAGTAAACACTCTGCGCACTGCCTGTGTATGAGACACAGCTCATCTGCTGCCTTTCTGCTGAGGCAATAATACCTTTTTATAATTGGTTATAACAAATATGATTGAATTCATGATACATTCAACACCTATGCTTATTAAACCCTAACAGGAATTCCTTGTAAAGAATTTAACAACTATTCCAATCCAGTGCAACTTCAAAAAGAAACCAAAGTACTGTACTTGCAATTAGGGACCCTAGAGAGGTAAGCTGGGGAGAGGGGTCCCCACAGTGCAACCATCCGGGGACTCTAGAAAGGAGAGGTGGGAAGAGGGATCCCCACAGTGCGGCCATCCCAGGACTCTAGAGAGGCAAGCTGGGGAGAGGGTCCCGCAAGATCCAAGACAAAACCTGTTTTGTGGTTCAGTGTAGGATGCTTAAGTGTTGTTTATTTATTTGTTTTGATATGACATAATATAAATTGGTGTGTGTGTGTGTGTGTGTATATATATATATATATATATATATATATATATATATATATATATATATATATATATATATATATATATATATGAGTTAGGTGGAGCCCCACAGATGGGCCTATTTGTGTTCAAACCTGCCTACATGGCTGATGCACTAATCACTGTGCCACCCAGCTTCCCTGTGCTTCGTAAATCTATTCATTGGTTTTTGTTAAACAGAGAGATAGTGAGGATAATTGAAGTCCTTGAAAGAAAGGGCTTGGACTCATAACAACAGCAGAGTGCCATCATATTACATGGGATTAGTTGTGTGCTCAGGGCAGCAGATTGCCACCCCATTACATGCACTGAGTTGGAAAGCACCCGTCTGAGAGATCTTGTGCATTTTGGATATCCATAGCAGATGCTGCCATCCTTGACTCCAAGGGCAAGCCTACATTTTTTTTGTTTTCACTTTTGTGTTGAGTGCTGTTTGTTTTGTTTTTAATGTGTGTGTGTGTATGTGTGTGTGTGTTTAATTTGTGAACCTCCTGTCTTGTCCAGTGCTGTGTGTTTGTGTCTGAATGCGAGAGAGAAATGAAACAAAGCATTCTTGCTCTAAATGATTTGCTATATTAAACTATGTAACGGTGTAATGCCTCAGAAAGAATGACTGAACAATGTATCGAATTTAAGTATTTGGCTGAAACACTGTAACTAACTGACAGCACTACTTTGTGCAATATGAGAATTTAAATTGTGTTTTAAATAAATGTGATTATTTTACATCCTTGCATTTTTATTGTGTGTTTGTGTTGTACTTAGTCAAGACCTTATCCTCTGGCTCAAATAAAAGACCCTGTTGTTAACAACCTAAAATCTTTACCTTAGTCTAAAGGTAGTGCCTTCAGTGGTGTAAACTGCTACCATAAATTATATTTTAAACCCAGCCTAGCCCTCGCTACACACACACACACACACACACACACACACACACACACACACATATATATGTGTATATATATATCCCTCAATGAAAATGTGGTAAATATCTTAAGAATCTTTTTTTTTTTCATTTTTAATTATGGATTTTGTAATATATGTTTCTTCATATTAACTACTCCTTGCATCACATCCACAAATAATTTGATATGGTAGTACATAGAATTGTGGACTTTTTATGATTCCTCAAAACACTGCAAAGTGTTAGATAAATGTTTATGAGAGCATCAGATAAAAAAGCTTTATCATCCGCAACATTATCAGACAGTGTGTCCACACAGCCAAACCCACTGCTTTCTCTTAGTTCACCACTTGCGTTTAGTTTCACACGTGAGGAGGCACATATTACCGGACACATGCAATGAGAACAGTTAACACACTCTGTGTCTCCGTGGCAACCTGTACAATTATAAACAAACATCCCCTGCTGGTGCTGTGCGTAGTTTTGTGGTTTGCAGCAGGATATTCAGCTGCAGTGGACATGTCGTGGATCCACGTGGTCTTTTATTCATTTGTTTAGGTTAGTATGATTCTGACATATCTTTTAAATGTTTGCACTCGATAACCCTGAATTCTGTAGTAAAAACGATATACATTTTATTTTCTGCTTTAAAATATTATTGTTTCAATTAGTTCAATACCTCAATGCTATAGCATTAATTTGGAGACAGACTGGAACCCTCAGATGTTTAAAAATGACTCCAGTCCTCAAATTATTTCTGATAGACTTCAAAGAGTCCATTTGCACTTCTGCAGCCTATTCCCAGCACCTTTCAAAAGCGTTCTCATTCAATCTCTGCTTGTGAAAGAAAACCTTAAAAAAGGCCAGTTGACCTTTATATACCAATGTTCTAGCAGTGGCAAGAGATGAGCTTCTGCACTGTGGGGGGATATTAGACTTATTCATGACTTTTTCCAAGCCAGTGACTAGAATGGGAAATAAACTCTTCTGAAATCCCGGAGCTGACACAAAAACATTTGATTTATCTTTAGCCTTCTTAACAGCCTTCTGCCAGCAATGTGTGCACTCCTTGTATGTGTAAGACTATTGGAGCCCTAATACCTCATACTGTCATTACCATGCAGGAGTATTTCTCTCTTGGGTTCACCTTCACAGGTGCAAATGTAATCTTCTTAGCACCCTTGTACAGCACCTGGTTTTAGTGCAAGTTCACTGTGGAAAATGTGTATCATTTATACTTTTTCTTAACACATTTTGTCCTATATACATTACATGTATTACATTTCACACTTATTGCTCACGTTTTACTATTCCTTCCTAACATTCTACCATATTTTTGCTACGGGTTTCCGCTGCTTTTATCTCAATAATCTCACAAGGGATACAGCTTGCATGTTTTTACCATGGGATATGGCAGTAATCTTTATAAAGGATGAAGTCTGTATTCATGAAATGCTAACAGAGTGTAAAGCAAAGCTAAGCAGACGGACCAGCTCTTTATAAATGTGCACAGGCCTGCTTTCCACGTTCTTTACCTTCTCTTGTGCTGTGAGAGGCCTGACACTCCGTGTCTACGTGCTGAAAGCTCTACAGTTTGAATAAATCCAGCCCTGCTTTGCATAGCTCTCTGAACAGGGCTGCGCTGGGCCATTGTTACTTTGTTGAGTAGCAAACATGTAGCCCTGGTTTCTATGCAGGGTGCATTAAGGGATCTATCTCTCTCCACTAGACTCTATGCTGAATGCAAATCAGTTGATTTTCATAGGCAAGGCATATGCAGATCCCATGAACAAAGCGTTGAGTAGTTGAACTGTTGGCTCACCTCCTGAAAGCGGGCCCTCAATAGATGCAGCCCTTACATTATTAAATGGCCATTTCAGGCAGTTACTAGTCACCTCTATTCCAGAGAGCAATATATTTAACTAGGTTACATCACTAGGTTCTCTTCTGTTCCTATGATAATCACATTTATTACACAAGTGGGGCTTCTGTAGAAAAAATAATATATGCATGGCAAAGTTATTAATTATATATTGATCCAAATAGTAAATATTGTATCCATACATGTACTTGATGTGAAAACAAAGGTCAAAGATTAGACTACTACTAGTTGAAACGTACACAACATGCACAACTGTTTTAAAAAAACACAAACTGTTTAAAAATGTGTTTTGTTTATGTACACAGAAACAGACATTTAAACATTGCACTAAAGCTATCATGTAAATCATTTTGTCAACTAGTTTTCAAAAATGACTTATAATGAAGAAGCAAACACATGCACACACACAAAACACTAGGAGGTTAATGACGTTTAATAATCTTAACTAAAATCGATATTTATTA